>NW_020925013.1:230076-298470 GCF_003984885.1 Neopelma chrysocephalum
AAAACCTGAGTTACCCCCCTCCCCTTCTCCCGGGGCGGGTCGTAACAGAAATGGACTAAGAATCTCTTTTTTTTTACTTCTAATCAGCACTGCAGAATAATTTTATAGAATTAACATTGTTCATGTTCCCACAGCATTTTCCTGGAAAAGCTGGCAGCCCATGGCTTGGACAGGTGCACTCTCTGCCGACTGGCTGGATGGCTGGGCCCAGAGAGTGGTGGTGAACAGTGCTGCATCCAACTGGTGGTGTCCCCCAGGGATCAGTGTTGGGCCCAGTCCTGTTTAATATCTTTACTGATGACCTCGGTGAGGGGATTGTGTGTACCCTTAGCAAATTTGCAGATGACACTAAGTTGGGGGGAGTGTTGATCTGCTGGAGGGTAGGAGGGTTCTGCAGAGTGACCTGGATAGGCTGGATAGATGGGCCAAATCCAACAGTATGGGGTTCAACAAAGGCAAGTGCCGGGTCCTGCACTTTGGCAACAACCCCTTGCAGCGCTACAGGCTGGGGACAGAGTGGCTGGAGAGCAGCCAGCCAGGGTACTGATTAACAGTAGCCTGAACATGAGCCAGCAGTGTGCCCAGGTGGCCAAGAAGGCCAATGACATCCTGGCCTTCAGGATCCAGGAATAGTGTGGCCAACAGGACAAGGGAAGTAATTCTTCCCCTTTATTTGGCACTGGTGAGGCCCCACGTCAAGTACTCTGTCGAGTTCTAGGCCCCTCAGTTCAGGAAGGATGTTGAGGTGCTGGAGTGGGTCCAAAGAAGAGCAATGAGGCTGGTGAAGGGTCTGGAGCACAGGTACTATGAGGAGAGGCTGAGGGAGCTGGAGTTGTTTAGCCTGGAGAAGAGGAGGCTCAGGGATGACCTTATTACTCTATACAACTACCTGAAAGGAGGTCGTAGCCAGATGTGAGTCAGTCTCTTCTCCCAGGAAACAAGAGGACACAGTCTTAAGTTGTGCCAGGGAAGGTTTAGGTTGGACATTAGAAAGAATTTCTTCACAGAAAGCATGATTGGGCATTGGAATAGGCTGCCCAAGGAAGTGGTGGAGTTACTGACCCTGAAGGTGTTTAGGAAAAGACTGGATGTGGCACTTAGTGCCATGGTCTAGTTGACAAGGTGATGTTAGTTCATAGGTTGGACTTGATGATCTCAGAGGTCTTTTCCAATTTAGCTGATTCTGTGATTCTGTGATGTTGTTTGCTCTTTGAAACCACAGGGATTTGGTTCACAAGGGATTCATATCCAACTCATTCTGTGGCTTTACATGAGTTAGCTACTGCACAGAAATCCCCAAAAGGAAATTTCCCAGAAAGGAAAATAAATGCTTCCCACAGCCTCCCACTATTTGACTCAATGTCATTATCCAACTTGTTTACATGGTTTCAAATGAAACACTTGCTAAACGAAAGCTTAATCTCCAAAACAATTTTAGGGTATTCGGTAGTGTTCACTGCATTTAGCTCTCAACAAATGTTCTTCTCTTGAAAATTTACCCTCAAAACACTCAGATCTGATGACAATTAAGTAAGATCATGAACAGCTTTGTACTATTTGTACTCTTCAAATACTTATGTTGCTTCTTCTTCAGAATATTCCCCAGTATTTACTTAGACTGTTTTCCAATATTCTCATTTAGAGTTCTTTGTTATGAGCTAATGAAAATATTGTATTGTGACACCACATCACATTTTAAATATACACCCAGGCAGCTTTTTAACTTTGCTACACTTTTTCCCAAGTTCGGTGATGGAAAGCCCTAAGCAGAATCTCTTTCTCCATCCCACACTATGCAGCCAGGTGAAAATCGGAGGGGGTGGACATCCGTGCCACTTGTATCTTTGATCTCTTTGATGCATTAACATTTCACCTGAAGTTCTTATTCATAGATGTTTCACATCATAATATTTTTTCATCAGATCATCAAATTCAGATCCCATGCAATTTTAAGAGTTAAGAGTTCTTGGCTTTGTATGTGTTTTATGCCCTGTGACCAATTTGTCAGTGTTTCTGAGTTCTCCTTTCCAGTGGCTGTGTTGCTTTAGCTAAATGGAAACAAGAAAGGAATCTCAACACAGAAATTTGATGTGTAAAAAAATCAGTGGCATGAAATTCCAAACTGGGAAAATATGGTAACATATCAGCCAAGACTATACTGGTGTGTTTCTGCATTTCTTCATTTATTTTTAACTGTCTAGTTTTGCAGCAACCTGATAGCTAAGTAGCTATTTGCTATTTCTCCACTTGCAGGTGGTCTGTCTCATTTCTCCTTTGTCAGTAATCACTGTTCTGCTGAGTCCTTAGTTAGGAGATCAATTTTTCACAAATCTATTAGCAAATATTTTCTGGGTTTATTAATTTCTTACTGGAAGTTAAATGTGTACAAGGAACTTTGCCAGTACAATACTTGCTAAAATATTACTCCATCTTCTGGATTAATCATGAAACAAAGACCTGAAATTTGGCTTGGCATAATAGTCTCTCTGAGGAGGAGAATGCTTTTCATGCCAACATATGCACAGACACCCTCATCCAGGCAGCTCTCCCTCCTGTCACTACCATTTCTTTACAGACACGCAGACAATTTCTTTTCTTTTAACACTGTCCTTTTCTGAGGTGTTGCAGGTTGCACTGACTGCAATCACTTCTTTCATTTTCCAGTGTTGACCACATTCATATGTTTTTCATATGTCCATTCTTCATACACTGATATCATTTATTATTTTTAGTTATGTTAATTTATAGACCTAATCTTCCTACTGTCTTTTGTGTCTGTCCTTCAGGAGAGGTAAATATACCTTTTATTAAACTTTTTTTTGCATCCTAATTTCCTCAGCAAAATTAATCTAATAAGTTAAAAATGCCAATCTTGCCTAGCCCATGCTATCTTTATTCTTTTTCAGTTATTAAAAAGCTTAATTATCAGCAGACATTAACTCCCTGTTAGGCAGTCTGTCCATCCACTAAACAATCCTGAGATGGTTTCAGACATAAAAAATTTGAAAGGTAAAGGTGATCAGCTCTATTCCACGTGGATAATCCTGGGTTTTTTTCCTTACACTAATGAAAAATTTTTAATTTAAGACAAGGAATTTGCTCACAAAAGAAAACAAAGAACACTCCAGAATATATAATTTTAGCAAGCCAGAAGACTTAGACAATTAAAAGATAGGCTAAAAAGATTCTTTTTTTTTTAATCTAAAAGAATTTAAACCCAATGCATTTCATACAATTTTTCAAAGCAATGGTTGGTTTTGTTTTCCAGCTTGCATCCTGGCAACAGGATTAAATATGTTACTTGAAAGATTGTTCAATTAAATGATAGCTTTATCAACAAAGACCAGGTATAATGTTGTTGTTACTGAATGCAGGAACACAGCTGCGTATTAAACCATCCTCAGTAATTGTTAACTTATGTACATTTGAGCCCTGGGGGAAAGTACAATAAAGTAAAGAAAATTGCTTTTAAAAGAAATGCCTTAAAGATAAGATATCAACAAAATTTGAAGAGCCTGACATGAGTTTCCAAAGTTCAGTTCTAGCAGCTATAGCAATTTCAATAAAGACTGGGAGCTTGTAAGTAAAACCCTTTCTATTCTTTCCTTCCTAATGGTCATAGATTTGACAAAAGGCAACAAGTCCAAAGTGCAAGTTACTCATAAAGGGTTTGGCAACATTTGATAAAAGTGTAATAAATGTTTTGTGATAAGACTCTTGATTTTTTTCCCCTTTTCTATTCTTTTTTTTTTCTTACAATGACAAAAAAATGAGAGGAGGAAAGAAGCTATCTTTATTTTGTTTCACAGCAAGTCCTGCATTTGCAGGAAATGGGACTGACAGCTTACTCCAGCACTGCCAGACACCCACCATTTTTGGACAGTTGTCATCAGCTTCTAATTTTTGTGAAATTCTGCTAAAATTTTCCATTTCTGTGGGCAGAAAATATCTCAAAATTATTTTACACTTTCCTGTTGAAATGTGATTAAAAATCCAGTGTCCTCCAGTAACACTGTGATTTTGTCAAAACTGAATGTCATCTACTAATAGGGCTATCTGTTAAGTTCATGAATATAGGATCTGCTTAGCAGCAGAGCTGACCCAAGAGGAAACTGCCTAGGTCACAAGAACTGAATGGTGCTACTTTTCTCTAGGTTACATCTAAGAAATCTGGGGTTGGGCATACAAGAAAAAAAAAAAGTGAGTATTCTCTTTTCCAAACCTTTCTGCTACTAGCTGTAAAATGGGAATGAGTAAACTCAGCTTTTTTTTTTTTTTTTTTTAATTTCTTGGTTCACATATTTGACAAGAACTATTGAAAACCAAGGAGAAAATTCTTAATATTGTCCTCACAGCAGATTCTGACAATGTAAGCTCAAAATAACTGAGTGCTGCCTATACCTATCCCATGCAAAGAGAGTAGAAAAAACACACACAATCTGAAATGGAGATTATCAAAAATACGGCCACGCGAAGAGATTGAATTATATTGCATAGACAGCCTCAATTTTATAATTTTGGGGTATATGACGTATTATTAATAATATTTTCTGGTACTCATTCCATGCAGTTTGATACTGTAAAAATTCCTAAACATATACATTTGTACAAACTGGTCTGGAAGAATAAAATCCACAAAAACACTGGATTTCCAAACAGATTTATATTTCCAGAGAGTGAAGCTTGGTCTTTTCCACTTGTTCATGATGATGACTATGTTTTCTGCAAATGTTATATGAGATACTGTCATCTCTGTTCTAGGACATCCTGTCAGAGAAAGATCTGTAGTTTTCCCAGTTCTTCTTCCCGACACTAACGTGCCTTACCTCAACTTGTGTTGAAAAAGCAGAGTCCAAAGGAACAAGGAGATTTGCCCAAGACCTCAAAATCCCTTAACTTGTGCTCATTCATAGGTTGGACATATAGATAGAAAGGACTGAATAAAATTATCTCAGGCTTTCTTTCACAGTACCATGTCTGCCTGCAGTGGAAAAATCACGGCAGAGACAAGGCACAGGTAGATTTTATCACGACACAGAAAGAAATGAAGTCCACTCCATCTCCTAGGGGCCTGAATTTTCATCAGGTCACATTCCAGGAAAATGTCTCTCAGAAGGTCACAGCTAAATAAAGCAAAGAATAAACGCCAGAGCTGCCCCTGCCTTCATTGCAATGCAAACCCCAGGACCTTTCCGGGAGTCCACTGACTCCCCTTCAGACACCAGCATTTCTCAGCTCGTGATATATTTCACATGCAGGTTGTGCCATGTGTGGTCATTAAAGCTGATGTGCCACGGCACCTACACTTGGTACCCATGGGCTTTGTCTGGCAAGGCTGAAGCAGTAGTGCTGGTACTCCTTCAACCCTTCCATGCCCTCCTTCTGATTATGCCCTGCCGTGCTACTCTGGGAGAAAAATGTAAAGGGAAGGATAATAAAGGAAAGGGACAAGAAAGAATAATGTAGATCTGCACTGAATACATGTATATTGCAGTGAAATCAAAATGCTGATAGATATCCTCCACCATGATTTTTACTTGTATGTTTAGGAAGTTTAAATTAGTACAAGCCTCTTCTCAGCCTTTTTTTTTTTTGTCCCCCCACATTTATATGTCATCACTTGCAATCTGGTTTTTATTCAGTCAGTGAGTATTTCCGGGCAAGTCAAAGTCCATTCTGTGGCTTCTGTTTTCTTCCTACCACTCTGTCCTGCAAAAGTAGTAAACACTTTATCTTCTTAGCTAATCATTCAGCAGCTAATCATTCATTTATAGCCAAGTACAAGAAAAAGTTCTTTTAAAATACACTCTTTTGAAAAGTATAAGTAAGGAATATAGACTAATGAACAACACAAAGATGGGTACATATTCATCACAGAATGGTTAGTTTGTTATAAAGCTCTAAAGCTGGTAATCTCTACCATGCCCTCCATAGTAATCACACTGTTTACAGCACACAGTCTGTCCACCCTTAACAGGATTGTTGACTCCTTACAACTTTTGAGAATGTTACTGAGTAAAGTTTTTCTAGTCCTTCTGAAGCTTGATGTCCTTCTTTCACACAGATCTGCTTTCTTTTGTGGTGATGTTAGCATGATGAGACATGACTCCATCATTCATATGTTATAACAATCTCAATAACACATAGATCTTCTGCTTCTTATTGTTGGTCTGACTAGCTCGACAACTCTTCTGGCCTACCAGTTTTTCAAAGTTTTGCTGGGCTATTTTAAAGGGTTATTTTGATCCTGAGCAAGGTGGGAGTCATTTGAAAGAACTTCTTTTTCACTTAACTACAATCTTGAAAATCTCCAACTGGGATCCTATTTTTTTAAATTTTTTGCATGAATACTGTAACAACACTAAAGACCACAGCAATGATAATTAATTGCCATAGAGGTAAACACAGTAAAAAACCTAACAGATGGCAGCTGAGACACATTAGGTTTTCCTTTGTCACTTGTGTGTTGTTGTGAAAGAGACAGTGGACCAGGCATCACTACTTGCCTTCAGGAAGTAGATCTGGAGAATGTATTAGTCATTTTACAAGACAAAGAATCATTTTTCTTCTGGTAAACACTTTTTTCAATATATCAGTACATCCCAAGCCCTGCCCTCCAGAGCTAAAATTGGACCAGCATCACATGCAAACAAAACAGGTTATTATTTGAAAAGCATCCAGCACAAAAAAAAAATTCAATTCCTATTGAAGCTCTGACACAGTAGTAACATAAAGAATTTTAATTCACTATGAATTCCCTTTCCCAAGAATACATCAGAAAGAGCCATGACATGACTTTTATGCTTCCATCTAAACATTCACAATAAATATTTGCAGATGTCAGTCCCCATTTTGTGGCAAATCCAACCTAATTTACTTTGTCTTTTTTTGCTGGGGAAGGATATACATACAGCAGTGTGGCATAGGCCCTCATGCTGCTTCTCCCACCTGGGTCCCAGGGTCCCCTACTACTTTCAAGATAAGGTGCCTTGAGGACTAACACTAGAAACAGTATAAAAGATCAGCAATTACACTTCAATTTAAGCAACTAAGAAAATAAGATGAAGAGATGAAAATGAAAAGATGTGCCTGAGTAAAAGGACTTCAATATCAAGGGTGGTTTTGGAGTAACACAACAGCTGAGAAGAGATCAAATCCTCTCAGAGGTACCTAACACTGACACTCTGAATGCTGCATCTCAGCTGGGTGGTTTATCATTTTGATATTTCCCCTTTGGATGGGCTAAATCAAACCAGAAGGATAGTTTATGGTACCTTGGCTCAGCCAGTCTCCTAGACGTGAAGGGCCTCTAGTGGCAGATGCTCTCATTATATTAAAAATAATTCATAACTCAGGCTTTCAAAGTATTAAAACTTCAGACTTTTTAAGGTTACACTTTGTCTATTGTCTTTTATACAGTCTTAACAAACAAAGGAGCCTTTGGCACAAGGCTACTGTAACACAGGATGCTGATGCTATTCTGCATGTGATAGAGTAATATGGAAGGTCATGCCATTTAAGGTCACCAAAGTATTTTATAGATATGGGTCTCCCTTATATATCTTTCCTGTATCCTTAATATCTCTGAACTGCACTGGAGTTAGAAGACCTTTCTTTTTAGAAATGTCAAAAAAATGTGGTGGGTTTTGGGTGATTTTTTTTTAGTTGGTGATTTTTTGTTCTGGGTGAGTTTTTTTGTTTGTTTTTTGTTTGTTTGTCTTTAACAGTTGACAGATTCCTAATTGATTTAGCTTGGGAGAAAGAGGGTAAGAATGTTTTCATTGCACTCTGCAGATGTTGCTGACAGCTGATGGTAGCGCACTATTTCAGTATAGCAGAGAAAGGCAAGACATAAGAAGTTTGAAGCAGAAGTCATCAAAGCTCAAACTGGAGATAATGCAAGATTAACAGAAAGAACAATTAAGCATTTAAAGTGATAACAAGATACAAAGAATTCCAAGTGCTGGAAAACAAGCATCAACACCTGTTGACTTTCCAAATTAACTGAAAACCAGCAGGTCAAGCAAAAGTTAGTTAGGGCTAAATGAAACATCACTAGGCAAAATTTTCTGATCTTTATTTTTGGGACAGAAGACACTAAATTACATTCTTTGGGCTAAAATACACTAAGAAAATGCTGAAATATGAGGCCAGTAGTAGCAAGGGAAGACAATTAGGAAAAATTGAAAACAGAGGGGACACAAAGCAGAATAACCATGAGCTTATCTATTTGAGGAAGGCTTCAGGAGGTGAACTGCTATTACTGGATGGTACGCACCGTTATATGATGGGAGAATGGCATTCACTTCACTTTAAGACAAACCCATAGGATCCATCATCCCAAAATACAAAAGTCAAAAAGTCTGATGTAAATGTCTTGTAGGTCAAAGTGTAGAATTAGAGCTCATCTCTTGTCATTATTATTGACATTAGTAGAAGGAATATAAATGCAAACTCTCATACATGATGATCTTACTTATCAGCTGCTCTGGGACAGCCTTTGGACAAGGTACCCAAAAACTGTATGAAGAAAAAATACCCAACAAGAAAACAGCAAGCAGCTCTGAACCACTAGACTTTTTCAGGATAACCTTGTTTTAAATGTTCCCCCAGATGGAAAAGGTTTTTTGGTTAAAAGCTTAAGCTAATTTTAACCATTATTTCTTGTTTCTGATCAAATGTTTTGGTCAGTCTTGTTCAAGACTACTCTTAAGGAGAGAAAGAATCCTGTTGAATGCAGTAACTTGATAAAAACCAGCATATGCTTTGCAGATGAATAAGGTACTATGGTGGCCATGTGAAACCCTGAAGATATCAATACAATTGTCTTATTCATTAATACAATTACTTTCCAAAAAACACAAGCAAAAGGACGTGAAGGATTTATGTGTATATATGTATTTAAATAAGTTCTGGTTTTCCAAGCTGGTAGCTCTGTCTGTCATGACATTTTTGTCATTTCAGAGTAGATTTTTTTTTTTGGACTTTTTTCCTGCATGTCTGCTGAATTAACAGTGTCCTTTATTGAAACTAAATGACTATCATGGCTCTTAGTGGGAGTGACAGTAATTGGCAAACGATAGGGGATATAATAACCCTATACCTATTTCTGGGATTTTAAATAGCTGAAGGTTGCTAAGTGCACTGTTTCAGCAAGTCACTCTGGGCTATTTTCATCACCTGCAAATGCAAGGAAAAGCATGTCCTATAATAGTCTGGTGCCAGGGGAATTGACGTTGAACCTTTAAATTGATTTAAGAACAAAGCAAACATCTATCCGGTGCTATCACATTGTAGGTCACTGTCAGTCCTGGCTAGCTCAGGGTAGTAAGCTAACTTTATAAGCCAGCTTTAACCACATCTTTATATATAAGAGTTTGTACTGTGGATGAATATTATCCTTCCAAAACTAGGAATCAGAGCTGTTCAGCTCCTTAGTCATATCAGGGAGGTTGAACAATAAGTCAGCACTGCAACAGCAAGTAAGGTAGCAAACACCAAAGGAATCTGCAGCCACATATTTGCAACAGACCTAACTAGGTTAGGGCATGGACTTGAGCATAAGAATGGGGTCCGACCATCCTAAGTGCGTAAGTATTAGCATGTTCCCCAGCACAGCCAGTCTGCAGCCTTAAGGCAGTGCCCAGGCAAAGTCTTGGGAAAGGCATCGGACTGAGACTCTTCACAAACAACTACATACAGACGGCCATGTGCTTTCACTGGTGCGATGGGATTTTTGGAATATAAAGATCCTATCTAAATTGGAGATGTGATCTCCATGTTTGTGTGTGGAACATCATCACAGATATAGCTAACAGTGTGTGTGCCCTTTCCTGCCTTTTCCCCGGTATCACCCAAGTTTTCCCCATGTGATAAATTCTCTAGGATTTACCATGTATTGCCCTAATGTGAGAAAACAAAGTTATGAAAGAGGATTTTTTTTCCCAATTAAACTGTTGAAAATATCAGCTGTGAAAACTGTTCCAGGTTTTCCCGCTCCCTCTGCTCTACATCTCAAACCAAATAGGATTGAGTCAACTGAAAAAATAAGATGAAATGAGTAAACGGAAAGCAGTAATTTCCACACTTGGAAATAGGAGCAATAAAGAGTATGGGCTCTTTACTGTGGAAATGACTGTGCTGCATGCTGCTGAAGAGTATCCAGAGCATAAAGAGTGATTACCACCAAAAAAACAGAGTGATATTTTGAATCACTGAGCTCAAAGGAAGGAAGAGGGATCAGTTCAAACATGAAATCTAGAGCACAGTTGGGGTGACATACCACATAGTCTTCCCATTGCATACTACATTTTCAGGACTGCTTTGGTTGCAGTCCTGACATGATGATCCTGCTTCTGGGCAAATGGGGAAGAATTCAGGGGAGTCTAGACAGGAAATACAGGCAGAGGTATAGAAATTGTGTGAGGAAGGGGAAAAAAATTGGGTTCATTTAACCAAGAAGAAACTGAGAAACAATACAACAGTCTTCGAATATA
The DNA here is from genome assembly GCF_003984885.1 of Neopelma chrysocephalum. Classification (NCBI taxonomy): domain Eukaryota; kingdom Metazoa; phylum Chordata; class Aves; order Passeriformes; family Pipridae; genus Neopelma; species Neopelma chrysocephalum. Next base: position 240,573 of record NW_020925013.1, read on the forward strand.
TGAAAAAAAGAAAAGTTAAAAATCCTTTATATTCACCAGAAACGGGATTGGGAATGATAGGCTTATACTGCAGCAAAATTTTGACCTTAAGGAAAGCTATAATATGAAGGCTAATCATTAGCGATATCTGTCTGTGAATAGGATGGACAGTGACCTGCAAAGAATAGCCTTGGTGTCATTGATCCTCTTCCTAATTGCAACAAATTCTAGTTCAATGTTACCAACTACACCTCTTCCATAAAGCACAAGTTTGAAATGGGTAGATGGATAGTGTGAATACATTCACACTAAAAATGTCACTACTTGCCTCCTTTACCCTCCATTTCACCCAGCATTTCATACCCTAGACCATGGAAAAAGATGTCTGTATTTCTCAGAAGGGCGACTCACCACTTGAGAGTGGAATGGAAGAATTGCTAAAGCGCAGAGTTCAATCAGGTTTGCTCTTGTCATGCAGTGAAGGGTTCTGTGAAAGATATGTAGTAATGGATCATCCTTTCAGTCCCTGGTCTTCAGGCTAAAATGCCCTTTTTTGTGATTTTCATACTACACATACATTTTCTGAAACCAGAAAATGAAACTATGGTGGATGTTTATTTAATTGGTCTTATATTAGGATATGAGGGGGAAAGGATATAAATTCATACTTGCTTTTGGTAGTCAGAAACTTCTTTTTTTTTTCTTTTCTTTATTTCCCTCCTACCCCCATTTTACTCTGTTGCTTTATTCTTTAGCATTATAATCTTCTGAAATGTTTTCCTATGCACAGTTTGCCTAAGATGCTAAAGCTTGGAAAACTCTGCTTATTAAAGTGGCTTTTTGTCACTGTCAAGGTTTCTGAAGCTTGAACAAACTCACTCCATGTGCTGGTTTAAAAGTTAACCAGCAAGGCAAAATGAACTCAATTCAAAAGAGAGATTTATAAGTCAGAATAACAATTTATTAAAATAATGCAATAAGTACAATTATACAGACAGACAATTGGTTTTAACCCACAAAACCCAAATGTACAAACCCAGCACCCTGGGGTATGAACAAAAGTGGTGTACCTTGGCCCACCCCCCGAGTCCAAAGCAAAGGGAGAGCGGATAAACCTGCTGGTGGGAGAGCTGCTGCAGTCTGGTCAGAAGTGGTGATTGCAGTTCAGTTGAGGGTGGTGGTCTCAGCCTGGTTGGGAGCAGCGGTGGTCTGCTGTCTTCCTCTGGGTCCCACAAGAGAGAGTGTCCAAGGCTCTGAAACTCCCAGTTATATACTCTCCAGTTCAGGCGGGAGTGCTCAGTCCCTCCCTCAGAGTAGGGAATTCCATAAAAGGGCATGCGGATGCTCAGTCCCTCTTCCATATAAGGGTATCAGAGCGGGGAGTTCCATATAAGGATATCAGAGCAGGGAATTCCATAAAAGGGTACAGGAACATCTTCCCACCTTGCAGGCCTCTACTGACAGCAGTTTTTTGGGAAATGGCATGGAGGCTATAGAATACACAGTTTTGGGTTACACCCATCCAGGGATGAATTGGTCCCAGCCGTTCTAACCAGGACACTCCATTTTTCCCTTAACCTGAAGGAAGGCATACAAAAAAAAATAATTGGAGCCACACAGTTGAAGCATATGATCCAAGATGGACCTCAAATTTTATATCACAGAATATGAGAGATCTGCCCTTGTCGTAATTTTAAATTAGGGTCTCTTCATAATCTTACTAAAAACTGAGAAAAACCAAAAGAGTTGGGACAGTCTTCAAATGCTCTATTGAAATTTCTATCTAGCAAAAGCAAGTAACATCTCTTTGTCCAATATTTCTTTGTACATTTCCATAAGAAGAGGAGATAAAAATCTCATTTACATCTTTCAGCAGCACAACAAACATGTACCATCTGCAGATGTAAATGTAGGAAAGTCTGGGGAATATTCAGGGTGAATAAATGGAAGCCCATTTTAATATCACTGGCTCTTCTCCATATGCCGAGGAAAACCAAAGAATGGAACTGGCATACTTATACTGCCCACTCTTTGCAAAAGTGCTACTGCAAGGTGTCAGAATTTTTTTAGACTTCTAGAATCAGGGCAAAGGGCTCATGATTTGCACCACACAGCTGCAATTTTTATTCCAGCTCCCAGGCAACAAAAGCAAACCTAAGTCCGATGAGGAATCTGGGTCATTGTTGGGTTTAGTAAAAAAAAAAATCCCAATGGAAATAAAAGATCTGAATATTTCATACACTCTAATTGTGTTTCATAGTTGTCCATAACTTCAAAGTAATCTAAAACTTGGAAGCTGCTTATGAATAAACAACTAAGCCATTGCAAGCCACAGAGCCCTGCATCAGGAGTTCATCTTGTATCAGCAAAGTCACCAATTCTTCTGGGCTCAGAATTTCCCCTAAAGAGAGCTTGTCCCTTCAAATAAAGCTCAGACATAAATATTTAAACAATTAACAAAGTTCTTTAAGGAGAAAAGAAGAAACTTTTTTCATAAGAGCTGCAGATCAGCCTGCTAATTGTATAGAATGAGAGTATATCAGAAAGGAGATTTGCGTGCTGGGTGTTTTAGAAGGAAGGGCAGGAACTGGCAAAACAGCCAGTTCCCACCATTAGAAAAGGACTAACAATAGAGATACCATTGATGATCAGCACCTGCATGATTTGGGTAGGTAACTGAATCACCAGGCACTGTGAAATAAATTTTTTTCTTTCATAAGCTGATTGGCTGTGAAAGGCTCGTATTTGGCAAGACCAGGGTGCTGAGGAATGTTAAAAACAGGAGATGGGAGGGAGCCGAGGTGCAGGAAAAGTGACAGTTCTCTTAAGAGGCCTGTTGCCATTGAAGTGCTTCAGGAGAAGTATCAAGTGATGCAATTCTTAAAAAAGGGGCATGGAGGAGAATTGAAGCATTGAAAGGGTTACAGCAGCACATGTATTCTACTCTTTAATTTTCCAGTTAGCCCCCTTTGAGAACTGCCCTATATTTTGAAATAGATTAGACTTCAGAACCTTCTAGCAAATCTTTCCCTGATGGTCTACCTATTTCTTTAATTAAGTAATACAAGTTTAAGTAAGGCACTTACTAATTCTGCTAAATGAAACATAATGCCTGACTAAAGTACACTGCATCTTGTGTTATGAGCAAATAATGAAGCCTTCATTATCTACATAATTAAGACCATTCAGGTAGACTGCTTTTCCCAAGCAAGGATTTTTGTTCCATACGGGGGGAGGGGCCTTATGGACACAACTCTTTGACATCTCTTGATCTGGGACCTAAGTTATTATGCATGTAGAAGTCTGAACTAGGTAACAAAATTTTAGCATCATAGTGAAACCTAAGTTTCTAGATTAATTTGTTATTTCTTCTTCTCTTCCCCAATTTGCTTATTATATTCAAACAGCATGCTTTGTGATGTACAAAATTCAGTGAGACAACCCTTTTTTCTTCCCTTCAGCCTTAGCCTGCCCTGTTTTTGAAATAAATATGCGTCTACCTGATATGATTTGACCCTAAAAGCCCTGGGTTGAACAAATTTCACCTATACAGGCCCAAAACATCAAATAATGGATCCAGTATGAAGCAGCAGATTGTTTATATGTGACTTTTTATGAGGTGAACTGGAAGACATCAGACAAATGCTGCCAGGCATGCAAGCTGCTACTCAAACCACTGCTATCCTAAAACTAACTGCCTGAAATGGCATCAAGACCTTCCTTACAACTTGTTCCTGCAGGAGAACCATAAAATGCAAGTGTGAGAGAGCTGGCCAAGTGGTGTCACAGAGCCTGGCATTGTCAAGTAGGAAGGGGCCCCCCTTCTGTCACTGGGTTCTTGATGGTATCTGCACATACCCAATTTCTTATCTTGGGGAAGTATCCATTAGAAACCTGCAAACTTCCATTTCACTCTTGTGCCTGTCAAAGCAGTCCTCAGTGAGATAATTGTCATGTTTGTGAGGAAGTGCTGAGAAAGCAAAAATAAATGTCAAGCACTTCTCTGTAACAATGTGGGAGTGGAAATTCCTGTCCATGGGACTCTGAATGTTCACAAGCTGTAAAATCCTATTTGGAGCACGCACAACTGAGCGTTAAAAGACTTACTTTAAAGTATTACTCTTCTGTTAGACACTGTCCTCCCTTGCTTACGTTTCTTCTGATTTGCTTGCAGCTTTTAAACCTCTCCTCCTTGTGCTCTCCTGCTAACTGCTGCTTAAGGTGTTTGCCACTTTCAACAAGTGATTGTGAGTCAGGTGCTCCTCTCTTATCTCTGCCTCTTTCACCTGGTAACCTCTGTAGGATTCTCCTACAACTCTCCAAAATATTTACTTCTGCATCCCCCTGCACCACGTGGAATACACACATGGCACCATACCCTACCTCAATGGCAGATTTGGTTGTCCACCGTCAGGACTGCTAAGCTCTGCAAAAGAGAGAGTTTGGAGCAGTTCTGAATAAGATTTCCAGGTAGTGAGGACACTTGAAGGCTGCATGTGGTGGTTGTGATCAAAAAGTTTAAATCGTTTAATGCTTGCTGAAAAAACATTTAACTGTAGGTTACCTGCTGCTTTCTTCATTTGTGAAGGTACCACGTACATCATGATGTAAGACTGCCATAATAACAGTGATATTTGACATTCTAGTTATGAACAAACTTTTGTACATGGTATATAACATAATTTGGTGGAATAAAAAGCTTGATTTGGAGACTTACTTACAATAGGTTACTTACAATAAGAGACAATTCCTCAAAGAAACTTTGTATCAGAAAAGTCAGGGAAAGATTTTCAATTTATTCATGTCTTAAAATCTTAATTTATTAGTCACTATAGAAAGCATGATTTTATATAAAGATTTCTTAGTCTAAGTCAACCATACCTGGATGAGGTATGAAGTATACTTCATATAATTTTGGGCTGCTTTAAGATGAATACCCTAGGGGCTAGATTAGGTTTCATGGGGAACAAAGTAATTTTTAAGGAGACATCAGATACCTGATATCTCTTTTATATTCAGCTCTGATTTTCAGGTAAAGGGCTATATGCATTGTATCAGGTGTTTTTCATCCTAGCAACTCAGAACAAGAGGGAGGTCTTCTTAATGATGCCTGCTGGTGAGCAGGAAAAAGAACTGTTGAAGCCTATCTGATAAGATGAATGGACGTAAGTCTCAGACTGGAAGACAATCTTCTCTTGGCGGCTTCCAGTGAGCAGACTACAAATGAGGTCTCGTCCTTAAGTTAGTTCATTTAAATTCTATTCAGGACCATAACATACCTTCTTCTTCTTTTATTATTTTTGAATGCGTGGTATTGCCATTTTAAGAAAAAATGAAGACATTTGAATAATAACACCACATAGTAAAATTTCTACAATTGCCAAATTCTGAATAAAAGAAATAAAAACCATTTTATGAGAAAGTTGCACCCTTGGGTATTCTCATCAAACCTGAAGCAATAGTGTGAAGAAGCTTTGAACAGGGCAAGAGGTAGGAATGAGAGCACTTGAGTTAAAACAGAAACCTCAATGTAATGCTGTTTCTTCCCTGAAAAGATGAGTTTGTGCAAAGCCAGTGAATCAAGGTCTGTAACATGCAGATGTCTTCTGAAGCACTGAGCAAATCAAGACTCCCCAGCTGAATGAAAGCTTTCCTAAACAAAGTCATAGGTGTTCCTATCAGCCAGAGAGACATGGGAAAGCTTGAGAAGTAGGCCCAGGTGAACCAAACTAGGTGAAACAAGGCCAAGTGCAAGGTGCTGTGCCTGGGTCAAGTTTCAATACAGGCTGGAGGACGAAGGGATTGGGAGCAGCCCTGCAGAAAAGGACTTAGGGAGTACTGGTGGACAAAAAAGCGGACATGACCTGGCAATGTGCAGCACAGAAAGTCAGCTGTATCTTAGGCTTCATCAAAAGCTGCATGGCCAGCAGGTTGGGGGAAGTGATTCTTCACCTATACTCTGCCCTCATGAAACCTCATCTGGACTGCTGTATCCAGTTCTGGGGTATCCCTAGCACATGAAGGATATGGACTTGTTGGGCCAGGTCCAGAGGAGGCCATAAAGATGGGTAGAGGGAAGAAGCATTTCTCCTGTGAGGAAAGTCTGAGAGTGCTGGGATTGTTCAGCCTGGAGAAGAAAAGGCTCGAAGGAGGCCTTATTACAGTCTTTCAATACTTAAAGGGGGCTGAGAAGAAAGACTAGGACTCACTGTTTAGCAAAGCCATTTGTGATAGGAAAGAGGGTAATAGTTTTGAACTAAAGAAAGTAGATTCAGACAAGATATTAGTAAGGGATTTTTCATTATAAGGGTGGTGAAACACCCTCAGTGGAACACATTGCCCAGAAATATGTTAGATGCCCCATCCCTGGAAGTGTTAAGAGTCAGGTTGGACTGGGCTCTGAGTAACCTGATCTATTTGAAGATGTTCCTGCTCATTGCAGGGGGTTGGACTGGATGACCTTTAAAGGTCCCTTCCAACCCAAACTGTTCTATGATTCTGTGCCCACAACACAAGATAAAAAAATTGCCCTTGGATTCAACATCATCATCCATAGGTAATAAATCATGATGCTGTACAGTATAAAAGAAAGACAGTGCCTCTGCAGCCACCAGCCATTCTATGGAGACTCTCTCAAATGCTATAGCCACGCTAAATAAACTTTATTGTCTTGACATCTAGGAGACACTCTGACAGTCACATTTCCACCATCAGGGACTTTAACTACTGGGGCCAAAGCCTCTTTTCAGCCGGTGGCTTCAGTGAGCTGCTAAGTGCCCCACTCAACTCCCTACACACAGTCAGACAACATTTTCTCTTCAGCTTCAATTCCAGATTTCCCATTGCAGAGTCTTATATGTCTGGATCCTTAAAGTAATTTTAATCATGGTCATCAGTTCCTGCTGTGCCTCTGAGCGTCTAGTCCTCTGGCTGGTGCCGCAAGTCCCCATGCCCTTTGTTGTACAAATGGTCAGCACCAGTTCATGGCCTCTTGCCTCAGGCTCCTGCTACCCAGAGCTCAACCTGCAGCTGCACACCAAGCTACCTGCACTAGATATATTCTTTAACAGCCAACATGGCAATATTGGTGATAGAATAAACCCAGTACCATTTTAGTTCAAAGCTAGATTTGTATTTCCCTCACAGTAAAATTCATTGGTTTCCAACCTCCAGGCTCATCCTTGAGAATTGAGTGCGCTGCTTGTTATAAGTACCATCCTGCTGCCCAGAGTACTGCTTAGTTTTCTGGTTGTTGGCAGCTAGGCTTTTGGAAGGCAACAGATAAACAATTTTTGAGACATATAACCCTCCTGCTAGGTGCTGTTGGTACTTAAAACTCTGCTTCACTCTTTCCACAATCTCATTTAGATGCTAGAAAGTCTTATACCTAGCCCCTTTAAAATATGTTTAGTATAATCTCATCATATCTTTGATTTTCTTAATATTATCAAAATAGTCAACGCATGTTTGACTATGTTATTATACTTGGGCTATAGCAGTAAAAACAATCAAGCTATTCTGGAAAAGTCCTTAATAACGCATATATCTTTCTCTTTGCGCTTTCCTGCTTACACCTCGTCTATTCAGAAGAAGAAGGCTTATTTTATCATGTTTGTTTGCATGCAGGGTACACACTAATACTGTGAACACAAACATCTCTTGGAGAGGATGAGTCACTCCTGCGTCAAAAGAAGAAAAAAACCAAAACATGTATCAGCACATTCTGAGAAACAAAGCACTTTAGAAACTGTTAGACAAGGATTAAGTTCTACCCAGAAATGCTTTTCTTTTTTCTCCAAGCTTCACTTGCCCAAGGAAAATATTACAATATTCCCTTTCTTTTTCAAAGTTTTCATCCTAGATGTAACCACCAAGCTGCTAAAGAAAACACAAAAAACTCCACCTGCTTTCTATAGCTGACCTCTCCTGTGGCTCTCTCCCTCTTCTTTCATCCTTATCTTCCTTCAGGTACTGGAAGGTCACAATTAGGTCACCCTGAAGCCTTCTTTCCTCCAAGCGGAACAACTCCAACTGTTTCAGCCTTTCCTTGTAGGAGAGGTGCTCCATCCTTCTACACTTGGTGGCCCTCCTCTGGACCCACTCAACAGGTCAATGTCTTTCCTGTGCTGGGGATTCAGAACTCAAGTGGGATCTCACTGGAGCAGAGGTGTAGAATCACCTCCCTCAACATGCTGGCCATGCTGCTTCTGATTCAGCCCAGGATACAATTGGCTTTCTGGGCTGCAAGCACACATTGACAGATCATGTCCAGACTCTCACCCACCAGCATCCCCAAGTCCTTCTTGGCAGAGCTGCTCTTGAGCTGTTCACCCCAGCCTGTATTCATACCAAAAGCTGCCCAGATCCAGGTGCAGCACCTTGCACTTGGCCTTGTTAAACCTCACGATATTCCTTTTTTGCCCACTTCTCAAGCTTGTTCAGGTCCCTCTGGATGGCATTCCATCCTTCAGATGTGTCAACAGCACCACTCATTTTGTTGTCATTTGTAAATTTCCTGAGAGTACACTTGATCCCTTTATCTATGTCATTAATGAAGGTATTAAATAACACTGGTCCCAGTATGGGCCCCTCAGGGACACCACTTGTCACTGGTGTCTGTTGGGACTCAACTCTTGACCACTACCCTCTGGATGCAAATGTCCAACCACTTTCTTATCCATCTAACTGTCGACCCATCAAATACATCTCTCTCCAATTTAGAGAGAAGAATGTTGTGGGGGACCATGTCAAAGGCTTTACAGAAGTCCAAGACATCCATAGCCCTTCCCTTGTCTGCTAATGTAGTTACTCCATCATAGAAGGCCAGAATTTGCCCTTGGTGAAGTCATGCTGGCTGTCTTGAATCACGTCCCTGTCCTCCATGTGACATAGCACAACTTTCAGGAGGATCTGTTCCATGATCTTGCCAGGCACAGAGGTGAGGCTGACAGGTCAGTAGTTTCCAGGGTCCTCCTTTCTACCCGTTTTTAAGATTAGTACAACATCTCCCATTTACCAGTCACCTGGAACTTCACCTGATTGCCATCACTTTTCAAATATTATGGAGAATGGTTTAGCCAATTTCTTCAGGACTCTGGGGTGCATCTCAACAGGTCCCATAGACTTATGTACATTCAGGTTCCTCAAGTGGTCACGAACCTGATCTTTACTTACAGTGGGAGAGACTTGGCTCCCCTGGTCCCCATCCTGCTTCCATCTACTTGAGAGGTGTGGAAAGAGAGGTTGCCATTGAAGTCTGAGTTGTTGAGTACCTCAGCCTTGTCATCTCTTGTTTTCCAGCCTTGTTTAACAGGGGGTGGTACTCCTTCTTTGACCTTCCTTTTCTGGTTAACACGCCTGTAGAAGCCCTTTGAGGTGCTTGTTGTTGCACGAACCCAGAGCTGCATATGGATGCACTCTGAATTAGCCTTTGTTGCAAAGAATACCGGTTTAAATACAGTGCTTAAAACATGTCACATGATCTCTCATCCAATGACAATAAAGTATTTCTTTGAGTATGCATGAGAGTCTGGAAAACTACAAGTCCCAAAATCCTTTGCTACATTTCTTCCTACTACAATTCCCCTTTCCTTATATAATTAACAAGTTGTAAAACAGTACACTTTTTAAACATTTCTTATCATAACCAATCTTATCTTAACCATTTATAAAAACCAGGGCCTTTTTGTGATAAGGCCTTTATTGAATTTTTGATAATTTTATTGGTTCATGCAATATTCCAAGTGAGCTTAAATTATCCAGGGTTTGTAGATATGTAAGACCTTTTATCTGAGGGTGATTTTTGTGTTATTGGGTAAAGGCATCATCTTCATTTGAAAGGGAAATGTGTTAGGTTATCGATGTCGTGTTTGATTGTAGTTGTTGTGGTTGAGGTAGTGTTGTTGAATGAGTATATAAGTATTTTTGCTATAAAGTGTATTTGAGTTCACACACATACATATTTCCACGCAACTATTCTCATTCACACCACAGTGGCCACTGTCTCATTCTTTCTTCAGACATGCATATTTGAACCTTTTATTGTGTCTTCATTTAAATCACAGAGTTTCAATTTTGTAGTGTTTGTTAGTTAGTGTGGTTTTTCTGGTTTTGTTTTATCAATTATTGTTTCTTTGTGATTGTTCCTATTTTGAAGAAGTGTTAATGTAGATTTACACATATAGGGAACAGACCCATATATCTCCTTCCCCCCTTTTTATAGCATGTTTTTGTAGCATGTTTATCACTGTGTGGTGTGTTTTTTACTATTATTAGTCTTGTGAGTGAGTGCAGTATGTTGTGGAATGGAATATCTTCTGATTTGTGAGATATGTTTTAGCTTTTGTTGAATAATATACAGGATCATTGTTTATGTTTATGGTTTTTGGAATTTCTAAAATTGCAAACCAATTAAGTTAGCGTCTGATAAGTCTTTTTCTTTTTTCTAGTGTGTGTTGTTGCATTACTGTATTTGGAATGTGTGTGTGAATGGATGTGCATTATGTAAAAGTTAGATTTTGTGTGATTGACAAGGAATTATATGGTGTGTATTTTTACAAGTATATGAGGATTAGTGAAATCTCGAAGGAAGGAAGCTTTAAGATGTGAAAGTAATTCTGTAGCACAGTATAGCATGAATCAGTTATAACATTCATAGGTTAATTACAAAACAACTTAAATGTGTAGGAGTAGGTTCTAAAACTTGTACAGAACCTTGGTCCAAGGTCTGTACCTTATTGTTCCATTGTCCTTTTTTATTTGTCCAGAAGCAGATGGTTTCGGTGTCCCATTCATTTGTTTCTTGTAGTTGTTCTTTATCTTTAAAAACAATCTTGGTAAACATGTCAATCACAGTATATTCAGTTTTAGACGAAAAATGGGCAGGAACAGATGTGAGGATCAGGTGAATCTGTAGTTTTTGAAGCAATAGTGGTGAGTTATTTTATGTTATAGTGTCTTTTACCTTAAAGTTGAAGGCTTAGGGACAATCTTTCGTTGTGTAGTCGTCTCTATCGGAGATTTGTTCCATTGTTGGGTCTGTTGAACTTTTTCTGCAATGTTTTACAGTCCTATTTCTTAATAATATGAGTTATAGCAACTATAATCAGTTTTAATTCAGTCTCTTAGGCAGTTGTGATTTACGAGCAGCTATTTTGCACTTTTGTTGACATTATGCACACTGTTCTGTGATAGCAAAATATTTTGAGAATGTTTGAATTTATTAATTAACAAATTCAGGGATATTTAAGATTCTAAACTTGTTATTTGAATAACATTGTTACAATAATTGTATGTATGTGGTTGTATGTATGTGGATGTATTTGAGAATCTAATAACTTTAACAACTTCTAACGACTTTTATCTTTAACAATTCAATAAAGCCACTGGAAAACTATTGCAAAAATAGGAAAAAACTTCTAAAGCTTCAGTGTTCTGGTTTTGTGGAGATAAACACTCTTAGTTAAAATGACACAATTGACATAGTGAAAGGTAATCACAAGGGCTTTTAGACAAAAAAGAGAATTTTTCTCCCTCACAATGGTGTGAGCAAACAATTGATAAAGTTTCAGCTCGCTATGTTTTGCTTTCCTTCTCTCACATTATGTAGGAAGGGAGATTCTGAGTGAGGGATGAGAGAGGTTTGTTTGCTGTCCCCCTCACTAAAAGGCAAACTACCCATTTGTCTAGCCAAAAAGTCAGTAGGAAAGTTGTTATAGGAACAGGGATAGGGTAGGAGATGAGAAAATCTAATTCCACCCAGTTGCTAAGCAGTAAATTATTGTTATTATTTTGAGGGGTAACATATTATCTCTTTCTTTGCAAAGGCAATTATGTAAGAAGTATTTTTTACCTTTTTCTTTAATCGAAAAGTAAGTTGTAAAATCTCGGTTTTCAAAAACTCTAATTCTTCCCCACTCTGATACAGGGGCAAAAAGTATGAAAATCCATCTTTCTTTAGTTTTGAGAGACTGATAGATTAGTGAAAGGCTTTTTGTTAATAGGGGGGCTGTGTTTATATGGTCCTCTAGTAGTGTATGTAAATGCATCAGCTCTGTCCTAACGAAAGGCCACTGTATCACAGATTTAGGGCTATCTGTTTCTTGGGTTACCTGTGGATTTAGTTGCAATAGAGGTACTTTTAGGAAGAATCTTCTGTTAATTGACCATCCCCTTGACTGAAGCAGTCTCTGCTCTACAGAATGAGTGATTTCAGTGGGTCTAATGGAAACAGAGTTAATGTCTTGGTGCCTATGATGTCTCCGCTTTGTTTCGGGGATGTTAGTTTAGGAATACTTGTTAAACAGGTTTGGGTGTTTTTTAAGGGCCATGGTGAGGTAGATATGATTGTTATGTCTGTTCTGCTGTTAAAAATGTTTGATATTTCTCTCTTTGCTTACTGTTTTAGTTCCTTAATTTGGGTAAAAGGCAATTCATGTGTGTTTGTGTCCTGAATGGATTTAGAGGTGTGTATGTCTAACTGTGTTGTTTGTTGCAGCCCAGCAGGGCATCTTTGGGCTTGTATTGTATGAGGGACTTGTTTGCTTTGCTTTATCAAAGCTTTTGCAGTGATTGTGTGCAAAGGGTTTTGTGTTTCTGCAGCTGAAATTGTAACTGGTTGTTTCTTTGCTACTTGTTTTGGTTCGGCTTCCCATGTTGTGTATTGCATATCAATTCCCATTATGTGAAACAGCACTGTGAATTTGTGAGAAGCAAACACTTGATTTAGGGCCCCTCCAAGCATGTTTATCTTTCCCCCCCAGCAACACAAAAGAACTTTTTATAATAGCAGATAATTTGTTAATTAGTAAGGTTGCCTTTATGTGACTTAGAAAGTTAAATATAGCAGCTGATAGCTGTATGACTGCTGTGCTTTGCAGTGTCACCTTTGGATTGTTAGCTGTGTTGGTGAGTGGTTTGTGATGTCCCAGCTGAGATTCCCGCAGCATAAAACCAAGGGCTGTTAGCACTGATAGCGTAGCCAAAATATATACTGTCCATTTTAGTATCAGCAGCTTTGATTTCACTGATAATCTCAGCTCGGGTAGGCATATGTTCCATGTGCTCTCCCAGTCTGTATTCTCCTCTTTGGGTTGAAGCAGTACCTGTAGCCATATCTGCTGCTCTTCTTCTGTAGGATCCAAAACTGCCTGTCTTTCTGTCGGTTTTCCTGTCCTGCCGAGCCCGAGCTGCCATAGCTCGCCCAGGATCTCTGGGGAGTTAAGATCTCCTCTTTTTCCTCCATCAGGCTGTCTCCAGCATAGAAGCTGCTCTGAGTTTGGCGATGGTTGCATTTGCTCCGAGGCCGGCAGGGGCTCACTTGCATTGGTGACCAATAGATCCAGTAACACATCCTCTCTGGTGGGGTTGCCAATTCACGAACCAAGAATTTATCTTCCATTCATTCCAGGAGTCTCCTGGCCTGCCTACAGCTCACCATGGTACTTTTCCAGATGTCAGGGTTGTTGAAGTCCCCCCAGCAGGACAAGGGTCTGTAAGCACGATGCCTCCTGTAGCTGGTGCTTCATCAGTAGGTTCCTCTTTGTCAGGCAGTCTGTAGTAGACACCAACCACAAGGTTTCCTTTGCTGCCTTGGTCTCTAATTCTTACCACAGCCTCTTGATCTGCTCTTCTGTTCTTCAGAAACAGAAACAGAAACTCTTCAATCCAACTTTTAATGTAGAGGGCAAGCCCTCTACTTCTCCTTTCTCCCCTGTCTCTTCAGAACAGTCTGTAGCCATCAATAGTCACACTCCAGTCATGAGATTCATCCCTCCAACTTTCCGTAATGGCAAGAAAGTCATAACTTTCTAGCAGAATGATGGCCTCCTGTTTGTTGCTGTGCTGTGTGAATTTGTTTAAAGGCATCTCAGCTGGGCTGTCGGCTGTGTCACCTTCTTAGAGAAGAATTCCTTTGAGATATTTCCCTGATGTTTCCCTGTTGGCATCTGCTACCTCAGGATTTGCTGGCTCGTCTCTGTAAGACTGCAAATGTGTTCCAGTGTGGCCAGCACATTTCACAGTCAGATAGAGGACCCTTGCTAGGACCCTCTAACTTTTGCATATCATCCCACAGTTTGCCAAGGACAAGACTGATATTTTCTCCCTCTCCCATCTGGTTTAAAGCTCTGCCAATGAGTCCCACTAGCTCCTGAGCAAAGACTCTTCTTCCTCAGTGAGAAAAGTGAGCCATTCCGTTCTTGTGAAAACCCCAAAATTTTGGTGGTGACACCACCCATGGAACCAGGTATTGATAGATTCAGCCCATCTGTTTCTTCCTATCTTGCTGCCTTCAATTTGGAAATACAGAGGATGACATAACTGGTGCCCCAAATTCCCTTACCAATACATCAATAACAAAAAGAATACCAGGGAAAATGTGGCTCACAACTGAATGGAACATGGTCCCTCTCAACAGAGGTTACAGAGAAGGCTGAGATACTGAACACCTTCCTTGCTTCAGTTTTTACTGCCAAGGCCAGTCCTTGGGAGTCCCTGACCCAGAAAACCAGGGAAAAGGTCTGGAGTAAGGAAGACTTGCCCTTTGTTGAGTAAGATTGCGTTAGATATCATTTAGTTAAACCTGACATCCACAAGTCCATGGGCCCTGATGGGATACATCCACGAGTGTCATTGCTAGACCATTCTCAATCAACTTTGAAAGGTCATAGTAGTCAGGAGAGATGCCTGAGGACTGTAAGAAAGTAAATGTCACTCTAGCCTTCAAAAAGGGCAAGAAGGAGGACCCAGGGAACTACAAGCGAGTCAGCCTCACTTCAATTCCTGTAAAGGTGATGGACTGTTCCTCCTAGCCACCATCTCTAAGCACATGCAAGATAAGAAGGTGGTCAGGAGTAGTTCACCAAAGGGAAGTCATGATTGACCGACCTGATCGCCTTCTGTGATGAGACAACCGACTAATTGTATAGATGAGGGTAGACCAGTGGACTTCAGCAAGGCCACTGACACTGTGTCCCGTGATTTCCTCGTAGACATGTGTCTCAGTTTAATGAGACTGAAATGTTTTGCTAAGGAGGATGAGTTATGAGGTAGACCAAACTCCTCTCTCTCAGCAATTGTAAATCCGAAATTAAGAGGCTCCAATCAAGGAATTATGGAGAAAGAAAAATAACAAGCCTTTATTACAGGATATATGTGTATTGGCAGAACAACAAAAAAAGACAAAAACAACTAAACAATAATCCTGTATCCAAAAGTCCCCTTCAAAAAGGAAATGGTTCGATACTTCCTGTCCTCTGGTGCAATTCTAATCATGGTCGGCAGGGGGCGCTGTTGGATCACTGGAGGAGCAGAGCCTGCAGTGCTCTGTAGTGGCCAGCAGGGGGCGCTGTTGGGTCCTGGTGGTCGCTGCATGGAGCCCAGGTACGCACGAGAAGCAGCAATGGAGATTCCCTCCACACACCAAGAAGGGGAAGGGGAAGGGGAAAAGGAGAAAGAATGGCAGTTTCTTCCCACGAAACTCATGCTGTCTGCAGCTGGCTGTGGTCAGGACCCCCCCTTCATCGATGAGCACAAATGGCTGCCAAAAAACATGGGAGCGGAGGAGGGAAAAGGCCATCCCCCTCCAAAAAATTCCTCTGTAGGTGAGCCAAAACTCTCCGATAAAATCCGAGCAGATCTGAGCTAGGGACAGAGCAGGGCGTAGGCAAGCCAAGGACAGAAAAACAGCCAGATGACCAGGCTGAAAACAGAGTAAACCTCCGACTCCTCAAACACACACCTTACCTGAGTTAAAGCAAAAAGTGAAGTGTCCCATTTCCCAGGAGAGAAAGAAAAAAAAATTCATCATCCTTCTCTGCAGTTTTAGGAAGGGTCATCAGCTTGGAATGAAGGTCTGCCAGTTAGTTCTTTTGTATGGGTAAATTACCCCTTCCCCTTCCCTTGTTCAACATCCTTCTTTTTACAGTGGGACAGGGGAAATAAAAATTTCTGCTTGGATTTTTAGAACAAGTAAACCTATGACAACATGGAAGTGCAGCCTATGGTGAGGTGGACTGAGAACTGGCTGACTAGCAGCTCCCAGAGGGTTGTAATCACTGGCACAGGATCTAGTTGGAGGCCTGTCACTAGTGGTGTCCTCCAGGGTTCAATACTGGGACTATTATTGTTTAAATAAATAACTATTTTTAATTATTCATCAGTAACTTGGATGAAGGGGCAGATGCCTCCTCAGCAAGTTCACTGATGACACAAAGTTGGGAGGAGTGTCCAATACCCTAAAGGCCTATGCAGCCCTTCAGAAGGACCTTGGCAGGTTGGAGAG
This sequence comes from Neopelma chrysocephalum, assembly GCF_003984885.1. Lineage (NCBI taxonomy): Eukaryota > Metazoa > Chordata > Aves > Passeriformes > Pipridae > Neopelma > Neopelma chrysocephalum. The sequence continues at coordinate 256,834 of NW_020925013.1, forward strand.
ACAGGCAGAGAAAACTGTCTGAAATTGAGCAAGGGTACATGCAGGGTCCTACACCTGTGGAAGAATAACCCCGTGCCACCAATACAGGATGGGAACTGACCTACTGGAAAACAGCTCTGTGGAGAAGAACCTGGGGGTCCTGGTGGACAACAGCTGTCTATGAACCAGCAGCGTGTTCCTGTGGCCAAGAAAGCCAGCAGTATCCTGGGGTGCATTAGGAAGAACATTGCCAGCAGGTCTAGAGAGGTGATCCTCCATCTCTACTCAGCCCTGGTGGGGCCTCACATGGAGTGCTGTGTCCAGTTCTGGGCTCCTCAGGACAAGAGAGACATGGAGCTTCTGGAGCAGGTCCAGTGGAGGGCTATAAATATGATCAGGGGACTGGATCACCTCATTAATGAGGACTGGTTGAAGGAGCAGGGCCTGTTTAGACTGGAAAAGACTAGATGGAGAGGGACCTCATCAACACAAGTATCTGAAGGAAGGGTGTCAAGAGGATGGAGCCAGGCTTTTCCCAGTGATGTCCAGCAATAGAACAAGAGGCAATGGGCAGAAACTGGAACACAGAGAGTTCCACTTGAACACAAGGGAGACCTTTACTGTAAGGGTGACTGAGCATGGTAACAGATTGCCCAGAGAGCCTGTGGGGTCTCCTTCCCTGGAGATATTCAAAAACCATTTAGATGCATTTCCGAGTCACATTCTCTAGGAGAACCTGTTTGAGCAGGCAGGTTGGACCAGATGACCTCCAGTGGTCCCGTCCAACCTTACATGTTCTGTGGTTCTGTACAGAGAGAATACAGATTATCTGTGTAGTACGTACTGTACTTCCAAAGCTTCATCTCAACTGCCTTTTCTGCTGTAAGTTACATCAGAAAGGGATTTATATTCCTTCCTTCTCTAACATGGCAAGCTGTAGTCTTCAGTGATAAGACATTGATTCTACTTAAGCCTGTTTTATTCCTTATTTTTGTGGAACAGCAAGCTGCAGCCATGCAATACAAGGGCAATGCTGTTGACAGGAGGGTGGCTAGCTGCTGCAAAGTGCTCTTTGTATTATCACTTCCAATGGTAATTAAAAACAGATAAAACGGGGAAACAAAGAGCTGAGTAAACAATCTGGAAAATGTTATTTTAAAAGGCAGATATTAAACATTGTGAAGCCTGATAAGGAACAAGCTGTACTATTCATATTAGTGCATATCTTGCAAGAACAGTCAGTGTCCAAATGCTTGCCTGCTAAAGATAGTCTTTTGCCTTAGCTTTCTTATAATACAAAGAATTTTTCTTTAATTTTCCTTTTCTTCTTCTGCCACTGATGTAGCAGAATTTCCTTCACAGGTCTGCCATCTGGACAGTCTCTGCTGGCTCCATCAGGTGCACAAGGAGGGAAGGAAGGTAGTGGCAGTTCCTAGAAGGCCCTGACAAGTGGAGCTTGCTCTGCTCATCCTCACAGGAAAGATGGACTTCTCAGTGGGTCTGTCATCGTGGGATCAGTAGAAGTTTCTCTAAAATGGCATCACTTTTGCGGCTAAATTTTCAATCAAATAAAAAAAAAAATTAAAAATCAGAGGTCTGGAGCTTTGTTTAATGTTTGTATGAGGCAAAACATTCAATAGCTCATCAAAACTGGGCACCCAAAAGCAAATGTTTATGCTCCAGACCTCATTCTCATTTATAATCTGCCACAATAAGCAGAACTGCACATGTCAAACTGTGATAGTCTACTCAACACCTGTTTAATAATGAGTATTGAAGTTGCTCTCTGTTTTGATGAGCAGGGGATATTGCACGAACGTTGCGAGTGTACAATAATGTTTTTGAATGTGCTGGAGAACACCGGTGAAAAAAAGCTCTTAAGGTGATTAAGTGTAGGGGTAGTTGTTGTGACTGCTATGACTGTATTTGGCCCAGATTAAAAGGTAATCCCTTACCAATACCACCTACTCCAGTTTTATATAGAGAGTCAAGACAAGGGATCTCTAAATCCACTGTCCCTCTCCAGACGAAAGGTCTAGAAAACTACTTCTACTGCTTTCCCTGGCTCATCTTGTCCAGATGAGGCCCAGCCAGCACACTGCTTCCATGTACAGAGCAGGGTCATTCAGCTGAATATTCTTTTCCCCGCTTACTTAAAGCCAACTATTTTTTCCCACAGTAACATCCTACTGTAACTCTGGATACTCATTTAGTACTGCTGAATACTTTAATAGTGTTGGATACTCAGTCAGTTGGCAAGGTGGCAGTAGCAGCAGCAGCAACAGACAGAAGTCCAGGTGTGAGTGTCAGATCAGGCTGAGGCACTGCAGCACAGGCAGCTAGCTCAGTTGCTGGTCATTACATTCACTGAGAGTGTTCAAATACGGTGTCCACTTGGTGGGGAGCCAAGTCGTCTAAGCTCACAAAAAAAAAATGCCACAACCCAGACAGAGCTCCCAAAAAAACATGCAACTGTCCAAGCTTCAGGCTGTAGTGAATGCCTGAGTTTCTCAGTGGATTGCAGCAGTTATGGCAGTTGTATCAGATGTGACCAGCTGGATGACCTGCTCAGCCTGGTAGCAGAATTACAAGACAAAGTAGAAAGGTAGAGAAGCATTAGAGAATCAGAGAGGGAGATAGACTGGTGGGACCATGCTCTGGCCTCCCTGAGACATGAGCAGCCAATAGAAATAATTTAGGATCAAGGGGATACTCTATCCGTCCCCCAGCAAGAAGCAGGTACCAGTTGGGAAGGAAGAAGAGAGTAATGGGTAGTCCATACTCAGGGAGGCAAGCGAGACCCTTCTTTGCCCACCTCACTCCCCCAGGTGCCTTCACACAATAGGTATGAGGCTTTGTATGTGGAATAGGTATGAGGCTTTGTATGTGGAAGACTAGCCTAAGGATGAAGAGGATGAAGGTTCCATCACACTGGAGGCACTACCAAATCAGTAATAAACCATTACACTATAACCTCTTCCAAGAGAAAGAAAAGATGGGGTTTAGCCGTAGGAGATTCCAGGCTAAAGGGAACAGAGGACCCAATATGCCAACTGGGCCCAACCCATAGGGGCCTCCCTGGGACTCAGGTTAAGGATGTCACCAGGAAAACTCCAAGCCTGGTGAGGCCCATGGACTTGCAGAGCTTTAAACTAGATATGGAGAGGGGGACAGTATCAGGTCTGTTCCTGATAAATGGTGGGATAGTATGAAAAAGTTAGAGGGGCAGGGTACTTGTGAAGGCCCTCTGCAGGCGACTCTGAGATGTAATAGCCACACTGGAGCCCACATGCAGCTTACAAAGACAAGCCACAGACTCCTGAGATAATAGAATCCAATAAGGAAACACCAGAGGAACACCCTAACAGCAAAAGAAGGCTTAAGAGGGAAGCAGCCAAAGATGCAACCACTAGACAGGATTGTGGGGCATCACTTTGAGCCCCTACTGTGATACTCACACCATCAAATACTTCTATTAAGTGCCTGTACACTAATGCATGCAGTATGGGGAACAAACAGGAGGAACCAGAGATCTGTGGGCAGTCACAGGGCTTTGAGCTTATTGCTATTATGTGGATGTGGTGGGATGCCACAGTTGTTGAGGAAAGGAAGACACAACAGCCGGGGGTTCACACAGAGTGGCAGTTCAAAGCTATTGCACCTTTATTTTGGGGGCTAGCTCTATTTATAGGGTCACATGGGAAGGTTCTAGAGATTGGGGAGGAGCATGGGACAGGCAGGAACAACAGCCAACTAGGAGAGGAAGGAGGGAATGAAGGGTTAGTGAGAGCCAATGAGGGGAGTGTCTGCAATGCAGCAAATTACAACCAATAAAAAAACAGGGGATAAATGTGAGGGGAAAAGTATTATAACGTTTGGTATAAACTGGGGTATGATAAACATTTAATTTGTATTAACAACTTGAATCAATCTCCATTAAGTCAACTGTCTGTTCTCATGAATCAGTGCTAAATGTCTTCAAAGCACATCCTCCTCTGTTGCTGCCTCAGCCATAACCTCTCGCAGCTGCTTCTTCCATCTCATAAACTTCTCTCTCTCTTCATCCATGCCCTCTGCAGTGGGATAGCTTGCATGACTGAAATGTTGTCATGAAGGGCTACATGCTGTTTAGGAGAGAGACATCAGGAAGGCACCGTGCTGGAGTTGCCCTCTCTGTGAGACAACCCTTAGAATGTATCAAGCTATATCTTGGTGAGGATAATGAGTGAGTTGAGAACTATGGTTCACCTGAACACAGGGAAGAACTTTGCTGTGCTAGTGACTAAGCACTGGAACAGATTGACCAGAGAGGGTGTGGAATCTCCCTCACTGGAGGTATTCAAGAACCATCTGGACACAATCCTGTGCCATGTGCTCTGTCTAGAATGACCCTGCTTGAGCAGGGAGGTTGGACGAGATGACCCACTGTGATACCTTCCAACCTGACCCATCCTGTGATTCTGTAATTATTCCAAAATGTCTGCCACCATAGTCCATCAGAATTCTGGGATGTCTGAAAACATTGAACTCAACAATGACAGTATTTAATGCTCTGCTTCGAATTGTGGGCAGTGTAGGAGAGCAAGAAGAAAAATAGCTCTTCCTGCTTTTACTGAGAATGTCCTATTTATTAACAATGGCACATCTTAAAGGGGCTTGAACAGTGCAGTTGTGACTTGGAAATATTGTTAAGGATAAAGAGGAAAAGAAATGTTTTCATATATAATTAAAATGTATATAGTTGCATACTGCAGGAAAAATCCACAATCTTGAAAGACCCAATAAGCTGAAATGAGAAAGTGATATAATGTACACAACATGGAACTAATAGTTCTTAATAGGGCTATTAATCTTTTGCATCTTACTTGTGGGATGTATATGTATGATTTGAGTGTAAATATTTGTTTTTCATTAAGTCCTTCCTTCAAAAGTATGGAAAACTCAAACACATGTGTTATTACCTACAATGATGTGACAAGTCAAGACATGCAATATGAGTGTAATAGAGTTGTCATTAAGAAAAACAGCCTTGCATAGACATACTCAAAACAATTTACTGGTTTCTTAGTTGATGGAAAAGAATAATCAATCAGCTGCTAAATAAATAGCTGCTGTGTTTTCTTCTCCTTTGGTTTAGGGCATACACCTGCCATATTGGGGCAACACCCTCTCTGTGATGAGTATAGTTTAATTAAAAATTAATATTCATCGGTGGTAATATTTTAATGTTTACCTTCTTAAAACTTATGTACAGATGTTATTATTTATTGCAGCTTACCTTGTAGTTTACCTATATAAAAATAATTGCATTGAGTGGTCAGTATGAAGGTGTGGAAGGCACCACACTGTGGAGGAACAAGAAACAGAATGGCAGCATTTCCAAGCTTGGAGAGACTTGTATGGTGCCTGAGGAAAACAACAATTTATGGACTTCCACGTTTTTATCCCAGTTCTGAACCCAGTTTAATGTACCCACACATATATCTCTGTATTAATCCACTCGATTGGTATTACCCCAGACTTGTCTGAACTTGTCCCCAGTTATTTCTCGCCAAAAGTTGTTTACTCCCTTATGCTCCCCTGCTTTCCCGCTCATCCCCCACTGATTGGCTAAAAAATACCGCAGTGCGGAGTGGGCTCCCATTGGCCCCAGATACCTAACTCCTCCCAAATCCCTCCCTCTTTTCCCTGCTCCCCAATCTTGTTGCAAACCTGAGATGTCTGTCCCATGCTCTGCCCCAGTTATCAAACCTCCCTCACCCGAACCCTATATATAAGTCCTTGTTCCCCTCAATAAAGTGGCCATTGCACCCCAACCTTCTATCTTGTTGAACCCTTCTGTGCAGTGTCGCGTCCCTATTCCTTACCCCACTGGGCCGTGGCACCACGCTAAGAAGTTGGGGAGGCTATGAAAACATGAAACTTCTATAGGAATTCTTTGTAGTACTGTACCTTTATGTATATTTTCTTCCAAATGTGAGAAAAGGTTAGGTTCCTTTGTGGGTAGGAGAGGTGAGGTGGAACCAACTCTTCAGCAGAGAGGACTGGAATCTCTCATTTAACTGTGGGAGGCTATGTCTCAAGCAAACATATTCAGTTGTGAAAATTATGTCTGTTAAGGAGATAATTACATCAGAATTATGGATGTTTGGAAAGTCAGTTTTGAGATTTTTCCCAAGACTTTTCTGAGTGTGACATCTTTCCACTAAAAGATGATGCTTCTTTTCAAACTTTGCCCCAGAGCAAAGTGAACATGTTGAATTAATGCAAACAGGAGAGACCCCCAGGCAGCTGTTGGGAAAGGTTAGGCTGGAGAGGAGGGTCTGAGAGCTACCTGAGAGACTGACCCGTGGAGGCCATCTTAGCTAAGAAATCAGTGAAGCAGACAATGTTACCCAACTAAAAATCATAAGAGGGACACAGTGGCTAAGAGAAGGTAAACCAGATTAAAAGCCAGAAAAAAAAATTAAAAAAACCAAACAACCAATCAGAAAAAAAACCCCAGAACCAAATCTCCAAACAAAAAATCCCCAAAAACAAATAACACAGACACACACACAGACACACACAACCAAACAACCAAAAATACCCCAAAAAACCCCAAACCAACAAGACCCAAAGAACATCCCCCCAAAAAGGCAGTCAAGAATGGTGGAAGCAGGAAAAAATTAGGTGGCAGAATCATTATTCCAGATGTTTTCTTCCATTAGTTTTAGCAAAGAAGTTTTAACAGCCAAGTCTCTTTCTCAACCAGGAATGAATGTATGTCAGTCCAATGCAAATTTCCAGATGGTTTTTGAACACCTCTATAGATGGTGACTCCACCACCTCCCTGGGCAACTTATTCCAATGCCTGACCACCCTAACAGTGGAAAAAAATTTCCTGACACCTCATCTGAATCTCCCCTGTCTCAGATTAAGGCCATTTCCTCATGTCCTCTTGCTGTAGACGTGGCAGAACAGACCAGCCCTCACCTCACTAACACTTCCTTTCAGGTGGTTGTAAAGAGCGATGAGTTCCCCTGGAGCCTCCTCTTCTTTAGACTGAACAAACCCAGCTCCCTCAGCTGTTCCTCATAAGACCAGTTTTCTAGACCCTTCTCAAGCCTTGTTGCCCTTCTCTGGACAGGTTCCAGCACCCCAATGTCCTTTTTGAAGTGGGGGGCCCAAAACTGAACACAGTGGTCGAGGTGAGGCCTTGCCAGTGCCAAGTACAGGGGGATGACCACTACCCTAATCTTGATGGCCACTATTCTGGGTATAGGCCAAGATGCCATTGGCCTTCTTGGCCACCTAGGCACACAGGTTCATATTCAGCTAGCTGTCAGCCAGCACCGCCAATTCCCTTTCTGCTGAACAGCTCCCAAGCCACTCCTCCCCAGACCTGTAGTGATGCATGGGGTTTGAAAACATTTGTTCCAACCATAAAGGTACCTTTTAAAGCACTCTAAGATAGTTAAAAAATAACACTTACCACATTGTTTTCTACTTAGGTGACCTTTTCCTGTTTTCTTGCAAAGCACATACAAGTGTGAACAGCCTGTCTTACTGCTGAAAGGGCAGGAAATCTCTGCTTCTCTCAATCTGTATTGCTTTTCTAGAAGCAGCCATGTTTCCTTAAGCACTTTACTTCTAACCAGAAATACCATCACCAAGGAGCCAAAGGACAGGAAAAATAAGTTCTAATTTTTAAAAATAGGTATGTTTTGTGCAAGTTGGTATTGGAGGATTTCCTTCATACATCTTACTTACCAAGTGGGTATTATTTGGAATGCTAACCATGAGTCCTTTTCACCGCTTGACAGATGAGTGAAAAATGTCCATGTCTCTTTAAGTCAGGAGTCTGCTGATTCTACTAATCTTAAATCTGTAATTTAAGGCTAACAGTAACTTAGTTATTTAACTAAGAATTCTCTGCCATGAGAATCGAAATATATAAACCAGGCAAGGGAGAGGTAATATTTTTCATATACTTGAGTTGATGCATCTAAAAAAAGAGACAGTTCTTTCAGCACACCAGCCCTTCTGGAAGCCTAAAATAGGAGCAGAAACTTCTAAAGCTAAATGCAGACTTTGATAGGAGAAACCTTACAGTTCACTGTGAAGGTCACTGCTACTCTTTCACTGAAAAAAGTACTCTGTTTTACCTGAAAAGAGACCTAAAATTAGCTCAGCCCCATCTCAAAAGTCCAATAATCCATGTTGTAGGCTGTTGCTAAACTTGTATTTGCAGTGTTTTACTTACTTTCCTAGGCTCCCCTTTTCCCAATGCTACAACTCCTCTTTGCATTGCAGAGCTGCAATAACTATTTATGTTCACGTTTTTACCTTGTTGTAAGTTCTGTTGAGTCTTATCTTTCTTCATTATTTTGCTTACTCTGGGCACTTAGGACATGAAAATGTAGTGTACTTGTTACACAATGAATTTGCTGTAGTTGATCTGAGCCAATAGTAACTGCTCTCAATATTGAAAACAACTGCCTCATGTCAAGTAATACAAAACAATAAAGGATAACTGAGAACCCACAACCCAAACCCACTTAAAACATCAATTTGAAATAGTACTAAAATTATCCCCAAATGTCCCCTGTATACTGGACAAAATTCTTGGGTTAGTCTGTAGCTGTGTAACTGAATTCTTGTGATCCCTTTGGGTACTCCTGACTCTCTCCTCTCAGCACAGATGCACAGAAAAGCATCTGCTATGGTGCTTGGAGTCAAATAGATTTTTGACTTCTCAGTGTGTGTCCAGTCTGGGGGTGGCAGTGACTGCACCCAGGCAGACATTCCATGTTCAGAGGGCAACATTTACTCTTCTGGCTAGTGCATTTATCATTTTGCCGGAAGGTTTTTTGTCATAGTTCTGGTTTTGTTTCCACTTGTCAAATACATTCCCCTGCTTTTTTAATTTGCCCTGATGAGTAGCTTTATTCAAGTACTGGCTTCCCTAGTTTAAAAAGCAGATGTCCAATAACTGCTTAAGATCTCTGATCACTGATGGACCATGCAGCTAAACTCAGGATAAGAAAACTACAGTACTGGCCTACCTATCTTCTCTGGGCGGCTGTCATTAAAAATAGCTTTAATCAGAGAAGGATGCTAGAACAAAAGGATAAAAGTGAGTTGCTGGAAAAAAAATCTAGTGTGGATTTTCACTTTCACAATTATTTATTTAAGGCATCCTTTTGCTCATCTTTTCTTTTATCTATCCCGTCTTAACTACCACCTGCTCTCATTTCTATTCTTAAAGAGGCCAGCAGACCGGGTTTTATATGTCTCTGTTTTCTAGATACCTTTAGCTTTCATAGAGGACATTTTTTGCATGTGATCTATTTTTACTTGGTATACTAGCTTTAGTAATGACATTCTACAACTCTTGAGATTAGCAATCAGGACAAGTATAACTAATAAACTAAATGTAGTGCCAGTCAGTTTTAAATATTTACATAAATGTAGAAAGTACTCTTACCTGAAAAAACTGTAGTGATCTATGAATAAAAAAGGTAAGAAACACTTCTTAAGGTTAAAAAAACCCTTCTAATGTATGTTAGACAGAAAAAAAACCTTGTTGAAAAGTGTAGTTCTCAGCCTTTCCCAGAATCTCTGAACACATGCCTCTGTCATGTCAAGTCTCATGAACAGTGACTTTGATGGTAACATATGCAGTTAAGTCTCTTTTCTAAATGTTCTTTTTAATCCTATTGTTTTGATGTCAGAGCAGTGCATAGAAAAGAATCTAGAAAAGATAATAAATGTTAAATGGGTTTAATCTAATCCCAATGAGCAAAAGAGCACAGGATGCCCCTCTTTCATAGATGAGGTGGTTGCTTCACTTGCCTTTGACAGCAGCAGCTTTCAGCCCACTTTCCCTCCCTGGGCAGACTCTCTCTTCTGCTCTAATCAGGGTTGCTTCTGGCACGTCTTGCTTTGGTAGCAATGAGCTTCTGTTGTACCTACAGCACTGAAATGAAGTCCTGGCTTACACCTAATTCCTCAGTAACTCAGTTTTCTGTAGACCATGTACTCTCCTATCTTCAACTCTAACTCCCCAGAGTTCCTCTAAATCTAAACATGCCTAAGACATGCATAATTGTCTTTCTCAGTTTGAACATTAGCTGCAATTATTGAGGATTAAAAATAATGACCTGTACTTCTGTTTGCCAGAACATTTATTTCTTTGTAGCTATTTTGTTCTACAATCATGGTTAATTACAGAAAACAAGACAACAAATGCTTTCAATCTCCTAAATACTTGCTCTCTTCTTTTCTGTTTCATGTTTATAATACATAGTCAGAACTGACCTATGCATGTCTAATTACTGGCAGTATGTGTATGAAAACCAGATATGTTTGCTCTTGACAGAAAGGAGTGTGAGAAATATCTCTAATTAAAATTTCAGAGATGGCTAAATAAATTGAAACAAAGAACTTTATTAAAAAGAGTGTGCTGGTTGCACCAGACTTGAGACCAGGTCCAAGCACACATCTAATGGGAGGGACGAGCCCTTTTAAGACCTTTTGATTTACATAACCACTCCCTCACTCCTCCTATGCCAAGCCTCACTCTTTTCTTCCTTAAAAGGTGATATAGTCTTCTTCTTGCAGTCCATTGGTTGTTTTATCCAACCTATCAAGTTGTTTCCCTGCCCCCGGCCACATGGTCCCTTGGCAGTGAGCCCAGACTGGTCTTACTGCCTTACATACTTTCTGGCCCACCTTGTCTAAGTTTTACTTGGCTCCCTGCCAAGTCCCCAGACCCAACACAGAAAGATACCTCCAGCAAAGAGCTAAGAAAAAAACCTACGAAAAATCGAGACTAGCCAAACTTATATGAAAATAAATGTATTTACATTATATACAGTTATATACAGTTGAAATACTATGTACAGTTCCAAGGAAAAAGGGAAAGGGAAGGGGGGAAGATAAAAGGGAACACAAAACAAAATAAAATATACACGATCAATAACTCAAGATCTAGTAACTAAAGAATTAGCACAAGAATATCTTACTACTCTCCTTGGGACAACAGAAATCGCGCTGGAACGACCGCCAGCAACCTCCGCTTTCCAAGGTCAACAAGGCCTTACCAGGTCTCACTCCCCAACACGGCAGAACCGACAGCAGGGAACCCGCACCTCCAGAGCCACCAGAAGGGAAGAGGGTGAAGGCCTCTCCTCCCTTCTTTATATCCCTGGCTTACGTAAAAATCGTAGCGAATACTGGGTATTCCCTTCTTTGGTTACAAACTGGTCACCAGGAAGGCCTAGACTAAAACTATCACACAACTTCACACTGTAACTGTAAGTAATAGTAAGTAACTGTAAGCAACCTTGTAAGCAGAACAGTAAACAACAACAGGTAACTGTAAGCAGAACAGTAAGCAGCGCACCAGTCCTCAGTCACAAAATGGCTCCCCAACTCTCCAAATAAAATGACCTCCAGGTATCTCGGCACGAGGCAACCATGGAAACCCCTGCTTGTAATAAAACTGTCTTATTCATTTCCTACAGGAGTGTAATGGAGACAGATAACCTTTTAACATGGGTATCATATATCTCATAACTCTGTTCCTGCATTGTCTCTGTTATCAGAGCACCATTAAAACTTGACTTCTGCTCTGAAGATTCAGGAAACTATATTCCTATCCATAGAAAGAAAATAAGCACTTAACCTAGCCAGTAGGAACCTTTCCTATCCTGTTCCTGCAGTAGTTGAAGACTGAAAATGGAAAGGGGAATGAAGAGCAGTATGAGAAATATCTCCAATTAAAATTTCAGAGACGGCCAAATAGAGTGAAACGAAGAACTTTATTAACAGCATGCTGGGTCCACTGAACTCGTGACCCAGTTTGAGCACACCCCGAATGGGAGGGATGAGCCCTTTTAAAACCCTTCAATTTGCATAACCACTCCCTCGCTCCTCCCATGCCAGGCCTTTCTCTTTTCTTCCTTAAAAGGTGATCTTTGTCTTCTGATGCAGTCCATTGGTTATCCTCATCCACCTATCAGGTTGTTTCCCTGCCCTGGGCCGCATGGTTCCCTAGCAGGCTGGTCCAGCCCAGGCTGGTCTCACCACTTTATATTCTTCTCGGCTTGCCTTCGCACTGTAAAAGTAAGCAAACAGAACAGTAAGTAACAATAAGTACCAGTAAGCAAGCAGAACTATAAGCAGCTGTAGGCAAAAACCTCAAGCAGAACTATATGTAGCAGGTAGGCAGCAGCAATAAGCAACTTCAAGCAGAACCACAAGCAGTCCACCAGTCCCCAACCACAAAATGGCCCCCAGGTGCCCCAGCACGAGGTAGCCCCTGCTTGTAATAAAACCATCTTAATTATTTCCCACAGCAGGAAGGGAAACATGCTGACTGAAGTAGTGACTTCTTTGTTCTGTTTAGAGGATTTTGACTACCCTTTGGCACTGTTCCCTTTAACAAGGAGGTTTTATATGTGAGGGCATTTATATGGCTATTTAGAAAGGCTATATAAAAAGAAAACAAACCAAACCCAAACAAACAAAAAATAAAACCCCACAAAAGAACCTAGACAGTTCTTTTGGCGTACAAAACAGTATGATTGTTCCTCAGGTTTTAAGATAAGTGTCTCTGATACTGGGCATGATGCTTTACCATCACACAGATCTTTGTTCCTTCTGCATGACTGATGCAGTTGCATAATGGGTCTAGCAGTTATTTATGTGGGAGGCAGGCTAGTTCTGGACATAACAACTATATCACTGGCACATGGTGTCTCAAGTCTTGGTCTCACAAAGTTCCAACCACCTTAAACAGAATACCAAAAATCATCAGAAGCAGTGGTAGAATCTGGAAAAAGCTGCTTCTGGCAGATCGGGTGGTACCAGGATATCTCCCTAAATATCTTGTGGACAGGTGCTCTTTGACTAAGTGAGCACTTAGGTGTCGCTGTAGGAACGGACGTGCGACACGAAGAAAGGTTCCAGCAGAATTTATTTCCAAGAAAAAAGCAGAACAGCGGAGCTGCTTGACAGCTCCTTAAAGTACAGTTTTTGAGCACACGTAATTGACTGTAATAGGACAGTTCAAACTCTCACACCAGAGTTCTAACAGCTAATAGGTGCATTTTCTAAACTCTGCTTTCTCACAACAACTTTGCTCTTTCTCAAAACAACCCTGTAAGGTTCCCACAACAGTCCCGAGCACCTGCTCTTATTTTTCTCTCATGTTGATGTTTTTCCTGACCACTCTCATTCAAAACAGGTCTCTGTTCTCATGAGACAATGTTCCTGTTCTCATGAGACGGTGTTCTCTGTTCCCACGGGACAGCTTCTTCAGGATGCATCAGCATGCTGTCAGTATCAGGGCCTCCATTTTCAGTCCATCTCAGGGGTATACTTTGGTCTGGCCAACATCGACTGCTTCGTCGATAAGTGCCAGGCTGCTGACAGGTTCTCTGTCAACCCCCGACACTTAGGAGCATTCACATTGCAGTCACAGGCAGAGTAATTGTGATTCCTACGGGACACTATATGAAGTATTTGCATGTGAAGGTTTAGCTGTTTCTTATGGATAGGTAATACAATTGGCACTCTTTTTTCTCCTCAGTGCATTGGAATGGGGCAAGTAGAGGCCATAGATATTTTCATTGAAGGAAATTATGTATCTGAGAGTACTCTCTGTGCAAACACATTGTCAATTTTAAAGGTAAAGGAAAAGGCTTTAGAGTCTTTACTTTTGCAGTACTCTTCACTTTGAGGTTAGTATAACCTTTGTTTTGGCATATGAAAGAAAAATAAGTCAAGTTGTGAAAAACCAAAATGAGAAAAATAACAAATGTGCAAACCTGTGGTCTGACTTCACTTTTAGAAGCAGGTGCTGTATGAAGGTGTGACTGCACTTTCTGAGTGCAGAGGCTACTGCCTGAAATAAAGCTGTGAGACATTACTCAACCCAAGAAGCACAGAAAAGGAGTGTGAGAGTAGTGAGCAATAAGACAAAACTGAGTTTGTCTGACACTGTCTTCACTTGACACTGACACTTGACTGAAGCTATATTATTTTCCATACTCTATGTTTGCACTGGGGAAACACATTTCAGAGCCACGCATCAATTCCAACTGTTTAAGTATGAATTAAAATCCAGGAAATTGAGTTTTGTGTCTTTGGGGATGTAATACAGAATCAATAACCACCACAACTGCAACCCTGCCTTCCTGCCCCAGGGAACTCATACCAGACAGGCAGGGTGGGAACAGACCTTGACATGACTCCAGAAGGAACTAAAAGCTAGCACAGCCTATGTGACCACTGGGCTAGGCATCCTCTTCTTTTTTTTTGGAGATCTTTCTCAGAAAACAAATGATTGCCTCAAACTCCTGGTAATCTGCCTGTTTTTTAATTAGTAGATCATTTCAAATGAAACTGCAAAAGAATTTAGGTCTTTGGAAACTTCACCAAGCTTCAATCAAAGGAAATTAAAATACATGAATCATTGCAGAAACAAGTGCTTTGCATTAGCTCTGCAATGATTTAGGGAGAACAAATGGTATCATGCCTGTGTGTAAGGACAATCTATGACAATAAAATCCCACAAGGGAAGTGACACACTGAAACTGCATGGCAGCATCAGAGCAAATGTTTAGTTCTATATCTAGTCCAGCTTTTATGTGTTTTATACTTTTTTTGTTAAGGATGACTGTGTTTCCAGTACTTTACTGGAAACGCAGGGAAACACAGGAGAACATGGAAAGTGTGGAAAACAAAAACAGAGAAAGTACAGATCCATGTCGGGTGGCGAGAAAAGGCTGGTGGGGAAGTGGAAATGAAGAGGATAAGTCAGGGAAGATGCTAGGGGGAGAAATGAGACTTAGTCAATATCTAAATGTGCTGGTTTAAAGGTAAACCAGCAGGGGAAATGAACTCAACTCAAAAGAGAGATTATAAGTCAGAATAACAATTTAATAAAATAATACAATAAGTACGATTATACAGACAAACAATTGGTTTTAACCCACAAAACCCAAATGTATAACCCAGCACCCTGGGGCATGAACAGAGTGGTGTTCTTTGGGCCCCCTGAGTTCAAAGTAAAAGGAGAGGGGAAAACCTGTTGGTGAGAGTTCTGCTGCAGTCTGGTTGAAAAGTGGTGGTTGCAATCTGGTTGAGAGCGGTGGTCTGCAGTTTGGTTGAGAGTGGTGATCTGCAGTCTTCCTCTGGATCCCACGAGTGGTTCCAAAAGTTCCAAGACTCCAAGATAATATATTCTCCAGTTCAGGCAGGAATGCCCAGTACTTTCCTCAGGGCGGGGAGTTTCACAAAGGGTGTGAGGAACAGGGAGGCACCCTCCTATCTCACAGGCCTCTTAACACCTAGTTTATAGCCTGAGGAGTCAGGCTGCTCTGGGCAGAGGGTGTAAGTAGTCTACTGAAAACAGTTTCTGGGAAATGGCATGGAAGGCTATAGACTACACAGTTTTGGGTTACACCCATCCAGTGATGAACTGGTCCCAGCTGTCCTAACTAGGACACTAAAGCACAGTAAGATTACCAAGTTTCTCAAGACAAGTCGCTAAAGATCATGAGGCACTTTGTGTAAAAGCCACACTTTTCATAACACAGTTTCTGTAGGCTGATGTTCTAGAAGTAAGCTCCTTATTTTTTATCACTCATATACATATTATAGTTGACACATATTATAGTAAGATGCTATTTGGGGAACCCATTAGTCTGTCCCATCTCTAAGTAGAATATGCTTCTTTTTGGACAAACTAACATCACTTCAGCAACTAAGGGCACTCCATGACCAGCTAAATGAAAAACACAGTCCTATCAAAAGCTAACAGGAGGCAAGAGAGAGATGTTCTGATAGCAGAAAGGAAAGGATGAGGTCAGCCAGGTAAAAGGTCAGGGCTGCCTGCCAAACCTGTGTGGACTGACACCTGAGCCCAGTATGGACTGCAGGGTTATTGCTGTGTATGCTTGTAGGAGCATAGTGAATTGGCTCAGATTGGCATACTGAGGAGGGAAAAGCACATTCATTGCACCAAATATTCAGGAAGGTCAGCTGAGAGTCAGTCTGGAAGCCAGACTGATGGTGTTGATCAGGTGTTGATCCTGATTTCACATAAAGCTTTGGTTGCCCTGGCAAAATCATGGCCATGAACACAGTGCCAAGCCTCTGTAGTATGCAGGGAGTTGGACATCCAGGATTTAATGCACTTCTTTTTGGAGATCTACATCTTTGAACTAACATACTTTCCCTATGTTAGGGTAAGAAAATGTGGTTCCTGCCAAGACTTTCTTCCCACAAGCCTGTAATTAAGCAGCTTATGATTCTGTCAAATTGCCATTCCTCACCTAAATCAGGGATTTATGCACACCCAGGCTCCCCAGACCCTCAATAATAAGGCTTTTATGAAAAGCTGTACACTTGTGTCAAAATGAAGCTGTAGGGTTAAGTGATTATTTTCATCTGGAGACAGAGACAGAACACATGCCTGAAGCTGAATTTTGGGCTAGGTTTGCCCTGTTTCTTGGCAGGGTAACTGCATTGATGCATGCTGATTTGGCTATAGACCTTCTGCTGTCTTAGCTAGCTTAGAGATGAGCTGCTTCTGCATGCTGCAGGTAAGTTTCAGCACTTTGTTAATGTAACTTGGAAGAAAAAGTGTGATATTAAGAGCACCGACTAGAACAGCTTTCCCTTGGAAGACTTAAAAGGGTCAGTTTCAAGCCTTTACAGTACTGTTATTTTATCCAAGAGATCACCTGTAGAAGGAAAAAAGTTTGCTTTGTAAAACCTCACAATAAATGGTATCCTAACCTTGGCATTTTAAAATAAATATATGCTCCCTATGCAAAAGTGGGAGAAGCAATCTTAGAGTAACTGCTGCATGGGGCAGTCTGGCAGCCTCTTGTAACTCAGAGAGAACACGGCTTAGAGACTTTGCTACAGCAAAGAAGGTGAGAAAAATTGTAGGTGAGAACAAAAAGTAGGTGAGAATAAATAGTCTCACTTCTGCTTAGCAGAACGCTTGGTATACTTAGCTTTAACCAAGTGCTTGTGTCCTCTTAAAGTCAAGCTTAACAATTTTCCCTAAACCTTTACCAGACAAAGCTTTTCTTACATTTGCTTTTTACCATGTGCAATACCACTTCTTTCCAGTGGAGGGAAAACTTGTCCTTCTATTCTGCCTATTTTCCACTCTCCCTATAAGCTTTTCTGCTGGAATGTACTGACAGTAAACAAAGCATCGAGAAATCATGTTTACATTAAGTAACTTATTTTGCAATAACTAGTACTAATTTGGAAAAACTTAAAGATGCGTGAGGGAAAAACATTTGTCTAGGAAGTCAATGTTTGTAAGGCTAAGGAGTGAGGGGGGACAGCACTGAGCAGTGTCTGTGTATCCTAATTTTATGTTCTTATTATTTTTACCTCTACCCCAATGGCTAATCATTGGTTATACTAATATAATTTGACTAGACTTTGCAGAATAGACAACAGATTAGTGAAGGCATATAGCGCTTTTGGAAAACTACATAAAAGAGTATGGCGTAATAAACACTTGAAGAAAAGTACCAAGATCAGTGTTTACAGAGCCATAGTGCTGTCTACTCTTTTATATGGTTCCGAATCTTGGGTCATCTACCGCCACCACCTGCGTCTCCTAGAACGCTTCCATCAACGATGCCTCCGTACAATCCTAAACATCCACTGGTCAGATTATGTGACCAATACATCTGTTCTCGAACAGGCAGCAATCACAAGTACTGAGGCCATGCTACTGAGAACGCAGCTGCGTTGGGCAGGGCACGTCTCCAGGATGAAGGACCACCGCCTCCCTAAGATCCTGCTTTATGGTGAACTTGCCACCGGCTGCCGCAAGAGAGGAGCCCCGAAGAAAAGATACAAGGACTCCCTGAAACAACATCTCAGCCTCGGGCATATTGATCACCATAACTGGTCTACTCTGGCCTCCAATCGGGAGGTCTGGAGACACACCATCTATAACGCCGCTGATGCTTTTGAGAAAGCACGCAGGATCACCCTCGAGGAGAAAAGACAATGCAGAAAGAATCGAGCCTTGCAGAATATACCATCTAAGGAGTCTTTCTGCTGTGCCTTTTGCAACCGGACATGCCTTTCTCGTATTGGCCTTTTTAGCCACCAACGCGCTTGTAACGAAGTGAGAGCCCTTCCCAAATCTTCGTTTGCGAAGCCTAGCCATGATGAGACTTTGCAGAGTGAGATAGGAAGATACTTGAATGCAGAAGCACATGAGCAGTAAAAGACTGCAGATGGGTAGAAGTAGAGTGTACACAATCCAGTATATTTAACCCTTGAGCACTGTTACCTTCATACTGCAATACCAGTGGAGGGAATCAAATACTGTTATTCAATCTTTTGCTGGTTTTGGCTGGGGGGAGTGTGTGTGTGTGCTGATAAGGCATGCATCCTGATGTTGACACTGTAAAATATTTTTCTGTTCTTTTAAAATCTGAAATGAGGGTTTTTCAGAGACCGACACTAAAATAATTTATACACTTATACGTTCTGAGAGTCATTCCTATTAAATCAACTAGTCTTTGACTTTTACCAACAATGAAAGTAGGTAGAAGTTCTTAGTGTGTGCCAAAAAGCAAATACTACTTCAGAAATGCGTAACACACGAAGAAAGTAATGAATTCCAGCATTTTTGCCTCTCCAGAATGGAGAAACGCAAAACTGTTTCACATTTCATTACTTTTTCTCCCAGATACACACTTCACTCTTCAACAATTGTCTGTACACAAACACCTAGATCAGAGGTCTAGTACTGCAATTGCGTTCAGGTATCTTCAAACTTGATTTGCATTTGAGATGTTTCTGCTTATGAAAAGAAGATTTTAGACCTGACTGTTGTCAGAGAGGTGGTGGTGGTGCGGAGTGTCCCTAGGTATGGGTTCTCCTTGCTAAAGGAGGGACAGGATAGCCCCTGTGGCATGTGCCCCAATGACTTGCACCATCCGAGCAAGTCCATGGGTCTCAGCTCCATGCTGGCCCCATCTCTCTGCTGTGATGGAGCTGCTTTGGCACAGGTGAGAAAAACTCCTTCCCTTCCTCACGTGCAGCAACAGGCATGCGGTAGGGTGCTGCTCCTGCAGGCCACAGCTCGGGTCGTCCATCACCAACTCCCGCACGGTGCAATCCTCGAGTGAGGAAAAACACAACTTGTGATGTAGCTCCCCTTGCCCAGCTCCCCCTCCGGGACGGCCGCGATCAAAGGAGCCTCCGCAGCTGCAGGGGGACAAGGGTGTGGCTCACTCTTGCCAGCTGCAGTGCTCCGCTCCCGCCGTACGGCTGGGCAAGGGAGGGCAGACCACGACAGCCAAGTCTGGCTCCGCTCTCCTCGGGCGGTCCCGGGGGCGGGCCGCCGAGCCGAGCGGGCGGAGCGGAGCCCTAGAGGGGGCCGTCCTGCAGCGCCGGGGAGGAGCCGCCACCCGCTATATAAAGGCGAGCCGGGGAGTTGTTCGCAGTTGCGAGCGGAGCGGTGGGGGAGCTGTGTGGCGCAGTGGGAAAACGGCGGAGAGAGGTGGGAAGGGCACGGCGAGTGAATCAGAGTTAGAAGCAGACGGACAGGCAGGACGGACGGAGGCGAGGCGCGGTGATGGAGCTGCTACGGACTATCGCGCACACGCCGGGCGGCGGCGGTGCCAAGTGCTGCGAGGCAGCGGCGGGCAGGGCGGCCGGCGGCGAGTCGCGCAGGAAGAAGGCGGAGGAGCCGCACCAGCACGGCCACCCCGCCGCCGAGGTCTCCCGGATTATAACCGACCCCACGACGGGGAAACGCTACTGCCGCGGCAAGGTGCTCGGAAAGGTAATGGCCGCGGCGGGCCCCGAGCCGTCCCGGGGCGGCGGCCGCTGAGTCTGGCTCGCCACCCTTCTCAGTGGGGAGGGCTTTCTCCTGGCTCTGCGGGGCTGCGCTCGCCCGGCAAGAGGGAGTGAGCCGACCGGCTGCTTCCGACCTGCCCGGTCCGAGCGCCCTTCCTGCCCCCGATTCGTCTCTGCCTCGAAATACCAGCGGGATCGTGCCTTCGGCTTGGGCGAGCCCGCGGGAATGACTTAGGTGTTGCATGCGGGGAGTGGGGAGCGCGAACCTTCCGATAGGTGATGAACCCAGGACCTGTCCTTAGCAAATTGCTCTTTGCGAAGGAAGTTGCCCTGCTTGACTAATACATGAGCTGGTGAATGACTAAGTGTAGGAATGCTTTCATACCTGCTCTAATTGCCTTTTTCTCCTGTGTCTTTCTAGGGTGGATTTGCCAAGTGTTATGAGATGACAGATTTAACAACAAATAAAGTTTATGCTGCAAAAATCATTCCTCACAGCAGAGTAGCAAAACCTCATCAAAGGGACAAGGTGTGTATGCATGAGTGCTTTTGTTTCTCTCCAGCTCTTGGTGTGCTGGATTGCCTAGCCCTTCTGCTGAAATGGTTTGATAGAGCTGTCTGCTCAATGTTGTAGAAGTAAGGCTAACACCTTTTTTTGTTCACCCTCTCTTGTCTTTTCAGATTGATAAAGAGATTGAGCTGCACAGAATGCTTAATCATAGACATGTTGTGCAGTTTTACCATTATTTTGAAGACAGAGAGAATATTTACATTCTTCTGGAATACTGCAGTAGAAGGGTGAGCATCAACTAGGAAAAATTCGGTATTTACTTACATGGAATCTGCAACTAATTTATATGTGTGATGTGTAAAAGGTATTTTTTGTGGCTTTAGTTGTTGTTTCTCCATGTATTCATTTACTTTTACTTAAGGGAAATCTTGTGCATGAATGTTCAATGACATTTCTACCTTTGTTTCTCCTCTGCAGTCAATGGCTCACATCTTAAAAGCAAGGAAGGTATTGACAGAACCAGAAGTACGATACTACCTCAGGCAAATTGTGTCAGGGCTAAAGTATCTTCATGAACAGGAAATCTTACACAGGGATCTTAAACTAGGTAAGTTCTGCACATTGCCAACTTCAAAACACGCTCCTCCAGCCCTGTCAGCATTGTACCATTTACCCTTGTATGCTGATAACTTAATTAGTGGAATCAGCACAGTCTGTCTTTACGGTGGAAACATGGAGTGCTTAAGGGATGACACTAAGCATTCCTAATGAAAAAAAAAAAATCTTGGCTAGCTTCTGGCTTTGACCAAAGTATGACTCAGCACCTGTGGCAAATGCATTACTACGTTGCAAGAAATGGACTAACTGGTATTTCTCTGTCTACTAGGTAACTTCTTCATCAATGAGAACATGGAACTGAAACTGGGTGACTTTGGCTTGGCAGCTAGGCTGGAACCACTGGAGCACAGAAGGAGGTAGGAGCATCAAGACTGTGTAGTCTAGTAGTAAATGAAAGCAAATACATTTAGAAAGAAGTCTTGTTCCATAGCAAAAACAAATTATTTCTGAGATTAAGACTTTAGCGTCTAGAAAATGGGCTGCTATGCTTTGACTTCTGCTTTTGAGTAGTAGCAAATGCCAGAGGCTGGGTGTACTGACTGACAAACAGTGCAGGCATGAGTCTGTCCCTCCTGTATCAAAAAAGCACAATGGAAAACATGTATGCTATCGAAGTTTCTACAGCTCCTCTTTAGGAGTCTCTTAAATTCGTGTCTGAACTTGAGAAGAAAACCTGCCATATGAAAAATAGCTTCCCTCCTCTTTCTGTTGGAAATACTAACCAGCTCTGTGGCCTCTTTGATTTTTTTTCAGAACAATATGTGGCACACCAAATTACCTCTCTCCAGAAGTCCTCAACAAACAAGGGCACGGCTGTGAATCTGATATCTGGGCCTTAGGCTGTGTAATGTAAGTACTTCACTGCCTTTGAAATGAAATATTTCTATCACTGGCTTAGGCTTTTAAGAGTTCAAAGGGAATGCAGCATTGCATCCATTTGCAGCCCTTTGTACCTGTGTAGTCTAAGTACAGAAATTTTCCTTCATGTTAGGAGACAGATGAAGCCTTTTTTGCAGTTGTAGGTAAGTACTGTGGGTGTGTAAAATAAAATTATTTTCCTTTGCTTTTAAACAGGTACACAATGCTTTTGGGAAGACCCCCATTTGAGACTACAAATCTTAAAGAAACGTACAGATGTATAAGGGAAGCAAGATACAGCCTGCCTTCATCTCTCCTGGCACCTGCAAAACACTTAATAGCTAGCATGTTGTCAAAAAACCCTGAAGATCGACCCAGTTTAGATGAAATAATTCGACATGAATTTTTCTTACAGGTTTGTACTGTTTAGTGTTCTAGCTGAAGAAGTATCCACACAAAGATGCACTGTTCTAAAATTTTTTTGTATTATATTTCCACAGGGCTTTACGCCCGATAGACTTTCTGCTAGCTGTTGTCATACCGTTCCTGATTTCCATTTGTCAAGTCCTGCTAAAAATTTCTTCAAAAAAGCAGCTGCTGCTCTCTTTGGTGGTAAAAAGGATAAAGCCAGATACTTCAACACACATAGTAAGTGGATTGTAGTTAGACTTAAAACTTATCTCTATTACATCAGTGTCATGTTGGTAATATACATCTGTGAGATAGCACTGGAGCACTTATACTTGTCTCAGAGCTTCCCTGGGTTATTTTGACCTCTTTCTTCATAAGTATAGATGGTAGCCTGCCCACCTACGCCAGCTTATGTAAGTGAATGTTTCTTATGGCATACTGACAATCTAAATTGATCATCTGTTAGTTTGTACTGTTAATTGAAATTTATTCTCTTAGTAACTTGTGTACAATGGCATCACTCTTCTTGGAGACTGTTGCATGTTTAGAAGAAGCTACTGAAGGGGGACAGTGTGCTTTCTGCAGCTAATTTGTTATGCTTTCTGTTACTGAACAGCACTTCCAGATTTGGTGTTAAGTATTTTTTTCCTGTATTGCAGACAAACTAGCTAAAGAAGACGAAGAAATCTACAGGCTCAGGCATGATTTGAAGAAGACCTCAATAACTCAGCAGCCCCCTAAACACAGAACAGATGAGGTATATGCAAGTTCATTTCAATTCAAATCCAGTAACAGTTGGGTGGAGTAGCTATAATTAAATTATATTTGACTTGGATATCAGAGCTGGGACTGTACACAGTATAATCAAGCTTAAATGATTAACTGAGTTGCTTTAAGAGGGCTTAACCAAGCATCACCAAGGTATGGTAGCCTTTGTAGGGAGACTATAAATTTTGTCTTTTGAGTAATTATAGTATCTGCCTAGACTCCATTGTTGGCTATGTGGTAACTTGTCTGCCAGGTGCTCTTTCTCAATATTCCAAATACAGAGCTTCAGTTCATGATTAACTAGGACTTCTTAAAAGAATAAATTGCTGAGATCTAGCTCTTGCCATTTGGTGTTCAGACCTGCATGCAGCTGTTCCCTTGCTAGGGCAGGAGAGCAGAGAACTGATTAATAGCCTGTGAGATGCAAATTGAAGATCTAAAGAATGGAAAGACCTGGCATGCTAGTCTAAGCTCAGTCTAACAGCAGCTCTTTGTATGTGCTGGAAACATTAATACTAGTTTCCCTATAATTTATCATTTGTTGAGAAACAGGAGAGCCATGCAAAACTTGTGTATAAGCCTTGCCTTGTGTTATGTTTGATGTTTGTGTGTCTGACATCTCTTCTAGGAGATCCAGCCTCTTATCACAACAGTAGCAAAGCCAGGAGCATTGCCAGAAACTAAGCAGATTGGAGACTCTATTCGGATGATAGTCAGAGGAACCTTGGGAAGCTGCAGCAGTAGCAGTGAATGTAAATGCAACAAAATATAATCTCTAATTCTGAATCACACCTTTATTTTCTTTATGCTTCTAACACTTGAAACAAACATCTGCTTTCATCCTCTATTTTTTATGCTTTAAATTTTACAGCCAAATTTTTGAAAAATTAAAATTGGGAAGTCATAAAGGCTAAACTTTTTAAAATTAATATCTAGGTAACTGAGAGGTTTAGAATTAAAATATGCTATGTGCTCTTGTCAGTCTAATAATTAATCATTCCTTTTGAGGTCTGGAAGACAGTACCATGGGAAGTGTTGCTGATACAGTCGCAAGGGTATTGCGAGGATGTCTGGAGAACATGCCAGAAGCAGACAGCATTCCCAAAGAACAGCTGACAGCATCCTTCCAGTGGGTTACAAAATGGGTGGACTACTCTAACAAGTATGGCTTTGGGTACCAGCTGTCAGACCACACTGTTGGTGTCCTTTTCAACAATGGGGCGCATATGAGCCTTCTGCCAGATAAAAAGTAAGAATCATTACAAAGCCAGCAACTCAGTATGGCAGTTTAAACATGAAATACTTGTTTTTCATCACTAACCTCTTTATTTTCTTTTCCAGGACAGTGCACTACTATGCTGAGCTGGGCCAATGCTCTGTCTTCTCAGCCGCAGAGGCTCCTGAACAGTTCATTAGCCAAGTAACTGTACTGAAGTATTTCTCTCACTATATGGAGGAGAACCTCATGGATGTAAGTTCAGCACCTTCAGGGTCTTGAGCTGTAAAAATACATTAAATGTGAACTGAGTACTTAACACAGTCTGTTCCCTTTCCTAGGGAGGAGACTTGCCCAGCCTAACAGATGTACGCAGCCCTAGGCTTTATCTCTTACAGTGGCTCAAATCTGATAAAGCATTAATGATGCTCTTTAATGATGGCACATTTCAAGTAAGTTTGGTAGCATCACTGTATTTCTTAAAATACTTTAGCAATACTTTAGCAATAAAACTGGCTAAGTCTCAAAATGAGAGGAGAAAGTATATAAACAGGAACTAACTTCTCTTTTACAGGTGAATTTCTATCATGATCACACAAAAGTCATAATTTGCAATCAGAGTGAGGAGTATCTCCTTACATACATCAATGAAGACAGGATGTCAACAACGTTTCGTCTGACAACTCTTTTGGTTTCTGGATGTTCGTTGGAACTAAAACACAGAATGGAATATGCTCTGAACATGCTGCTGCAGCGATATAACTGAAGGCACTGGCTCAGTTAAACCAAATGGACCCTCTTGTTCACTGTGAATCTACAGTGGAGATGATGGAGCAACTAGTATACTGATGGATGTGTGGTGGTACGAAAACTTGACTGTCCTAGTGTGCTGGGCACACATCTATTGGAAGCCTAAACCTACTTTTGGACTAAACTATTGTGACAAGGAGTTCTTTGGATCATAATTTTCCTTGCTTCATGTGTGTTAAAGACATATTTGACTTGAACTCAGAGCAAGTTCACTACTACTTGCTCTGTAAAAGAGCATCTCTGATGGATTAAAACTGTGAAATACACATCTGAAAAGACAGGGAAGGGAGAGCTCTTTTGTTGGGGATAATTGTAACAAGCAGCTTATGGTTGCTTAACTGTGAACTATGGCCATACTTTTTTTTTTCCCCGTTATTTTTCAAAAATACCTACACTTGTGGCTGGCAAAGTGCATTCCTTGTTAATTTTTTTTAATTTATTACAGCCTAAAGTGAAGTATTTATTACATGTTTTTTGGACCTTGGCATTTTAAATATCTGTTGGCAATAAAGAGAATGGAAATCTGAAGCAGCATTCTCTACTCTTTCTACACTATAACACAACATCCTGTGCTTTTGCAGAACAAAAAATCTTGCAGGTTTGCTTTCTTTATGCTATCTTTTAAAAGTCTGTGACAGCTCAGGGTATGGATGACAAGTGCTAACCCTGAAGAGCTTGTCTGTTTCTATGCCCACTTGCGCTCCGAACACAAGTACACTGCTGTTAATTCTAGCTGCATCCCTAAAGCAACTGCTCATGGATCTTGCTAGGGTAATGATGTAGGCCTTGACACTTAGTTATGGTCCTAGAGGCTAAAAACAAAAACATGGATTTCTTCAGGGTGCTATATCTCAGCATTTGTGTTTTACACTGACTGAAAAGAACTCCTTACTTCAGGATAATACTTGGTGCGTGCAGTAGCTATGATAATGAGCTGTATAAGCTTTCTCTTCTAATTGCTGGGGAAGCACTGCTCTTACCCGCCAAGGGAGTATCCTGATACCTTCAAGGTAGAATGAATTGACTTTAGCTATCACTGCCCCTCTATTGTGCTTTACTGTGTCAAATGGTAAACCATGTAAAGTAAAATCAAAAGGGTGATAAGATTAAAAGGTGATTTAGTGTCAACTTTGAGCTTATTCTACCCAACTGATAATATTAAACAACTGCAAGTAAGATTCATGGTATGCAGTAAGTAAAGTACTTTACTTTCTGTAAAGTAGCTCAAATCAGCTGTGAACAACATAGGGATAGCCTGCTGTTTTCTGCCATCCCACTGCTACTAAGCATACGCTTAGAAGAGTAAATGCTTTCCAAAACTGAAGGCAATGCCATTTGTCAGTTAAAACCATGCAAAGAGGTGGGACTGTGGAGGACTCAGGACTCCATGTGAGGGGAAAAGGTCTTACCTGTGGAGCTGGACTTATTTGTCTTTAGATACTACATAGCTCCTAGATGTATATAAGCACATAGCAGTCTTCAAGTAACTGTTCTGATACAACACCAAGTAGTGGCTCAGTGGCTTACTCGACCTAGAATGAAGGTCTGTTCTTAAATGGAGACATCAATTGCCATCAGTGTATCAATCAAAGCAGCTGAATGCAAGGAATGGGCAGTCAGAGTAATAAAATGCAGACTAAACAAAGTACAGATGTCAACCCAAAATAGTGAGCAGAGAAGTTATCACTGGCTTGCTTGATCTTGCAGCAAGTGTCTATAAACGTGACAGGTGGTGGTGTATTGAATACCGTGCATTAGGTAATATTTATTTACTTTTCAAATCTAGACAGGAAGACCCAACTGAGTTCTTCAGATGGATTTGTTAATGTAACTCTAGGCAGTTCAGTGGAGTTAAATATATACTTGTTATAGTGAGCAGGATTCAGCATCCCAGCTGTCTACTTTCTTAAAGGGATAATGGCTGATTTTATTCCTGGGAGGCCATGACTTACCTAATTCTCCTGCACACATACAGCTACCAGCTGCTTTTCTCTTACAAAATAACATCTCCCTTTTTGTTTAGGACACCAATAAGCATACAGTTTATGTGCATTTGAAACACAAAATTTACTTGAGCTATAATACTTCCTGAAATGGAAAAAGCATCTTTAGTTTGACTGCGTATGTGCTGGAAAAGGTACGAACCTTTATTTCAGCTGCTGTAATTTCTTTGGGTACCAAAATCATGTTTGTGTTGCTGTAATTGAGGCTGGTGTAAGCAAATAAACTGACTTTAAAAGTAGGATTTTTAAAACTGAATGTAAAGGCCCCAAATCCTATTGTAGGATGCTAGGTGTTTGTGGACAGTTGAAATACACCTCACTAAAATAAGTTAAATGAATAGCTATTTGTATGCAGCGTTTATGTGTGGTACCAGCATGCTGAGTGGTTTCTAAATCCTTATGTAACTTATGCTGAGCGCTGCTTAGTGCAGCTTCTGCTCTGTATTCTTACCTCACTTTTTATTTTCGTATTGCAAAATAAGATGTTTAGATCAGGTTAAGGAGAAATACCCTTTTGAAAGTACACCTTTGCCATAGACTCTGAGCCCAAGCAGGGAAAGCCACTTAAAAATTCTTAGTATAAGAACTTGCATCAGGAACAAAGATTCTCCAATTCTTTCCCAGGTTGGATCCTGTCTTAAATAAGACACTGTAGTGTACTTAAACACATAACATCCCTGTTGTAATTCTGCATATTGGAAGATTAATATTAGAAAAGTACTTGTCCGCATCCTCTATATAAGAAATGTCCTACTTTCTCTTGAAAGACAGTTATATGGTCAGCATTCTGTGCTTGTCAGGCAATTCTTCTAATCTTTTCTTTTGAAACCAAGAGAAAACACAGCATAAAACTTTAGCTTGGGATCATATGTACTTGAATGGAAATGTGGGGATTAAAAGATTAGGTAAAAGCACACACATTTCTCTGTTGTGAGTGGTGGGCACAGGAAATAACATAGTCAAATAAAAAAAAAAAAGAAAAAACAATGTCTTATCAAATGTCTCTTATCAAAATGTCATTTTCAAGTTTTAAAATATATTTTTGCAAATATACACACATACTTGTACGACCCAGTGCACTAACCTGCCAGTAGCAACTAAGTCAAGAAAATTATTCAAATAGGTCATGATTCAACATTAACAAAATATATGACCCAGTGATGCCACTAATCACTCAAATAGTCTTGGGCATTCAGTAATCCTTTTAAGGGTTCTGAAATTATTCCATTTCATGAAATCACTTTATGTAATGTATACAAGAAAAAAAAAAAAGAGCTCAGGTATACAGTACTTTGCAATATTGAACAAAGTTTCCAACGTTCTCCAAGTTACTTAGGAAACTACAAAAAGATCCTGTCACTTTAAAGATATTTCGTTACTTCTGCAAACAGTCATACTGATCCTTCAGCTGCCCATCAATAATAGGGAATTTTGTGCCTGATTAAGTGGATTCTAAATGTAAATATGAATAAAAAAAAATTATAGGTTCTTATAAGTAATTATGAACCCCCAGCTACATGCATATCCAAGAATTCAACTAGAATCATTCATGGCATAGACCACAGCTTTTTTTGTTTTGATCTGGTTTTATTCTCTCTGTGCCTTAGTAATATCAACAGTGGCAGACATATCTTTGATTGAATTGCCACAATGTTAGACTAATACATGCAAATCAAGAGGTTAAACTCCCTTAAAATACACATATTTAAATCCATTCAAATTTGGAGACAAATATAATGGATCATGAGTATTTGGAAATTAGTATAATAGAAAGTAAAGACTTAGCCTCTGGGATTTATCCATGTAAATTAGCTTCAGTATGGAAACAAAATTGATTTGAAAGATTCTGTTATACTGACATAGCACTAGGCTACAGTTGAAATTGGTTTTTTCCTCTACTGTGAAATCACGGGGAAAAAAACCATTTTCCATCATCTATCTCAAGTAGATGTGATCTGAACAGGAGTAAGGTGTTATCCTGATTGACCATTTTTATGGTTCATTTTAATGCCCTTTCCTGCTTACTGTTTGAAGAAACACCTTGATCTGTCATGAAGAAAACATACAAGAGTTAATGAAAACAGTACCTTACACAGAGGCATTATTAGTACTAAACTGTCCCAGCTGAGCAGTTTCTAAACTCCCTTTTTCAGAGGTTAGAAAGCAATAAGGTATTTCATGGTTGTCTTCACTAAGGATGCTGAGTGGAAGAATTGAATAACCTAGACTTTGCCAGATTGTGGGGCTGACTTCTTATGTGGCAGGCCAGAAATGAAGATTAATCCACACTGTGCCTCCCTTGCATATATTGAGTGATCATGAAAATGACTGCTTATTTTCTGTTGATTGTTACAAAAGTCAGATAAAGGAAAAGGTGGGACAAATGTTCTCTAGGGGTGAGTGAATGGGTGCATGGGTGTCTCTCCATACTGAGAATCTTAGGCTGAGGTGGGCTGGATTTTGTCTCATTCCCCACCTTGAGGAATAAATACCAGGTCATGTAAATTGTTTACCTGGATTTAAGGACTTTGGGGCTGATAACCTATCACAGAACTAGGTCTTCCTAGACAAAATGCTCCAAAGAGCTATGGTAATACAAATAAGCCCTTTAAAACCTGGTCATCTCAGACACCTTGGACATTCTTGTGGACCTTTCTTCAGAAGGACTCAGTTCACAGTATTTCACGTCAAATGACCACCACAGCAACAGTGTTAATAAGATGAATAAAAGAAGCTTTGATGTCACTTTTTCAATCTTACTTCCAGCTCAGGGAGGCCCCACCTGCTCCTGGTCATGTTTCACTGATTTCACAGAGACAAGAATTAGAATCAAATTAATAGTAAAGTCTGACAATTCATGAGAATTCTACACACATAAAATTTTCTGCTGATAAAGTCCCCTCTGTAATTTATAGCTTATTATGATAAGACTTTTTCCTTCTTTCTTATAAATAAATAAATATCAAAGAAATTTTATGAGTTTGGAATGCCCTTCATCGGAGAAGTGAAAGTGACAGGGCCTTTATAGTGGGATTCTGATTCCAGTGGATTAAGACAACTGAACTACGGTGGGAGAAGAAGGGGAAAGTATATTGCATTATGGAGTAGACTGTGGCAGAGGAGGAAAGTCAATGAGAGCGGGAAAAAGGAAGCAAGGTTGTGCCATCAAAGCAAGTTTAATCTTCTATGAAAAAAAAAGCAATTTGCGTATCTTCCTCAAGGCCAGATTCTCATGTCTGCCATTACATAAAATCACGGATAGCTGCAGTAAAAGATGCATGAGAGGTGCAATAAGTGGGTATAACAGGAAAGGCTGGACTTTTTAGTACAGGGAATCCAAGGAAGCTGAGACAAGCTCAAAGTAATTTAAATGCCTTGTATTATAGATTAGCACAGGCTGCAACAGTTATGTTTGATGTTGTTTTACATGGAAAATTTAAAAACCTAGTCTGATTTTCAGATGCCCTGACCTCTGTTAGTGCTGAGCACTGTGGATATAAAAGTGGATGGCTTCTGCTTACAATCAAGGCTAGATATCTCATAAATGGACACAGGGCATGATAGTGTCAGGCAGTGGATATAGAAAGAGGAAAGTACACAGAATGATTATAGGACTATTCAGTCTTATATGGTGCTGTTTCTGTCTCTCTAAGCATTTGCACTGAACTCATACTCACATCTGATCATCTCCATGTCAATTCCTTCTTGTTATTGTTAATTACAAATAATTAGAAGGTTAGCTTGAGAGGGTGAGTCATGGCACAAGCGGGTATGTGGGAACATGGGTTTACAGAAGAGTTCTTGAAAAAGTGACGGAGCTCAAAACACAGGAGGAAGGGAAGGTGCTGGAGAGCCATGACTCAGGGGAGGGAGACCTGGGATTGAACCATGAGGGAGGGCTGGCTGGGACTGGTGGAGGGGGAATCCTGGGAGACAGAGACCCCCATTTTGAACCCTCATTTGAACCCCACTATTTGAACAATGGTGCCAGCGAGGCAGGAGACAGATGAGTTTTGTGGTGCAATAGTGGTGGGCAGGTCCAGGGCAGGGGCCACAGCAGGCCCAGAGGGATCCAGGGGCTGCCTGAGGGTGGCTCTGATTGCAGGTGCCACCTTGGAGCAGGGATAGGGCAGCTCAGAGGTGCCCTTGCCACAGGACCTGGAGTGGGGAAGGCCTGCTTTCAGCCACCTTTGCCACATGGACGAGAGGAGGGCTCCTCATCGCTGGGCTGAGGAGGGAAAGCAGAGAGTTGTCTTTGAGGGAGAAAAAAATAGCAATTAGGAGCCACAAAGAATTATTGATCCATGATAATTGATCCATGATGGGCACATAAAAGAGAAGAAGGACTAAGTGTGTGCTCGTGTATTTGGGGCAGTGGAGTGAGCTCGAGTGTTATCTCATGTTTTGTGTCAAAGAAAGGTGTTTGAGGGGATGTGAAATGACAGAGAAGGCAGCTAGCATGTTCTATGGGTGATAAAAACAGATATGAACCAGACGTGAAACACTGAGTGTTGTGACTACAGAAAAGACAGTAACAGGGATCAAGGAACAAAAGGGAATGAGTCAAGTGAAGAAGTTCAAAATCACAGTAAAATTAGAGCCTGGCCACATTAAGTGGAGCTGAGAAGGGAAATACTGGAACTTATTTATTAGCAGCCTTTCTACATCTGCTTCCAGGAGAACCAGGGGAGCAGTGCTGAAGTGGGTCAAGAGGAGGATTAGCAGCGCGAAAGTGAAGGCAGAAGACACAGGCATTGTGCTGGCACGAGATGGGAGTGGAACTGGACAGGTGAAAACAGAAGGCATACTGAGGGATTAAATTCCCCTCCAAGTAGTGGAGAAGGTGCCCTGTCAGGAGGCAGCGCACGTATTACACACAACATGCATCTCTGAGGAAATTAAATGTGAAGTGTTTAGAGAATTTTCACATTCTCACTAAAGCAAAGGATTGACAATGATTCAGTTAGATTAGTGGTGCCAGCACTGGGGACCAGTATTACAAGACAATGCATTACTCTACTGAGTCACTGGTTTCGTTCTCACATGGGCCTTTATTAACTGCAAATCTTTACCTCCTGATGGTTGCCTCATGTGAAATGAGTTGGTGGCTCATTTCTGTTCATACTGAGAAGGTATTCTCATACTGAGAAAAATCATCACTACTAATTACAAGCCATTTGCATTAATTGGTATCCTTGGTAGAAGTCTTCAGAGGGAAGAAGGCTAATGACTAAGCAACAGGCATGGCAACTAAAACACCCTGTTTCCATGAAGTTGCTCCTGACTGGTCAGGGACTACGTGGAGTATTTGGGGTGGGTGACCAGGGAAATGGTGGTTGTTGCCTGAGATGTGTGACATACGGGTACCCTTTTTAGAACCAAACACTGATTTTCTGAGCCTAAACTTTCAGCAGTGATGGTGATTTGTATGCTATACCTGTTCTGGACTGCTACTTGGAATGGAAAGAGCTTCCCATGTCCTCATACTTTACTATGGTTTATTTTCTGACTTTTTGGGTGTTACTGTTTTCATTTGTCTGCCCAAGTAAATAACTTCTGTTTTCTAATTTATCTATAAGTGAAATTAGTGTCTTCTTAATAGATTGCTTCTTTTGTCTCAGGTTTTCCTTTTCATATAGTTTCAGATATCGAACTGCAGTAGAAAGTTCTATTCTTCAATGAGAAAAACTTAAATAAAGAAAACAGTAAACTGCCTGTCTCCTGGCTCACACAGCTAAGGTTATCCAAAACATTTTGTACAGATGAGCGGTTGGTGGCTTAAACAATTTTCCGGGAGATGTATGGACACTGGAAATAGAATTACCTGAAAAGGGTAACGACTCAACAACATGAAACAGGTGTCGTGTCGAAAATGAGAGCCTGTAGCATTATTCTCTCTGTGACTCATGGTCTGGTTCCACTTCTTAAATTTTCACAGAATCACAGAATATGCCAGATTGGAAAGGACCCATAAGGATCGTTGAGTCCAACTCCTGGTGCTGCACAGGACCATTCCCAAAAGTCACACCACGTGCCTGAGAGTACTGTCCAAATGCTTCTTGAACTCTGTCAGGCTTGGTGATGTGACTTCCCTGGGAACCTGTTCCAGTGCTCAACCACCTTCTGGGTGAAGGACCTCTTTCTAATATCCAACCTAAACCTCCCCTGGCACAGCTTCAGGCCATTCCTTCAGGTCCTTTAACTGGTCAGCACAGAGAAGAGATCAGGGTCTGCCCCTCCTCTTCCCCTCGCGAGGAAGTTATAGTCTGTAATGAGGTCTCCTCTCAGTGTCCTCTTCTCAAGGCTGAACACACCAAGTGACCTCAGCTGCTTCTCATACGGCTTCCTTCAAGGCCCTTCATCATCTTTGTTACCCTCCTTTGAACGGTTTCCAATAGCTTAATATCTCTCTTATATTGTGGTGACCAAAACTGCACACAACATTCATCTCCCTTGACCAGCTTTGTCTGATGCCCCCAGGACACGGTTGGACCTTCTGGCTGCCAGAGCACTGCTGACTTTTATTCAACTTGCTGTTTAGTAGGACCCCCTGGTCCCTTTCCACGACACTGCTCTCCAGCATCTCATTCACCAGTCTGTCTGTACATCCAGAGTTACCTCATCCCAGGTGCAGAGTCTGGCACTTTCCCTTGTTGAACTT
Source organism: Neopelma chrysocephalum (assembly GCF_003984885.1). Lineage (NCBI taxonomy): Eukaryota > Metazoa > Chordata > Aves > Passeriformes > Pipridae > Neopelma > Neopelma chrysocephalum. The sequence continues at coordinate 290,514 of NW_020925013.1, forward strand.
CATATGGCTGGTGATTGCTCAGTCCTCTGATTTGTCAAGGTCTCTCTGCAGGGTCTTCCTGCCTTCTAGAGTCAACAGCTCCTCCCAGTTTTGTGTCACCTGCAAAGTTGCTTAGTATCCCTTCCAGTCCTGCATCCAAGTCATTTAAGAAGATGTTGAATAGCACAAGGCCCAAGATAGAGCCCTGTCGAACCGCACTAGTGACAGGTCACCAGTCTGATGTGACCCCATTCACTATTACCCCTATACCCGACCCTTGAGCCAATTACTCACCAACCACATGGTGTGTTTATCCAGCTATATGCTGGACATTTTGTCCAGAAGGATCCTGTGAGAGACAGTATTGAAAGCTTTACTGAAATCCAAAAAGATTACACTAACTGGCTTCCCTTGATCAACTGAGTGGGTTACCTTGTCATAAAAGGAAATCAGGTTTGATAAGCAGGTCTTTCCTCTCATGAAGCCCTGCTGGCTCTGACCAGTGCTGTATCCATCCAACTCGCACCTAGATTGCTGAAGATTTCATGGGGTATCTCTTTAGCATTTAAGGGTTCTTCTGAAATGTTTTCTACTCCACAAATTCTTCCTGGATACTAACACATTGCTATGTGGAATATGCCTGTCAGATAAGAGGCACTAACACAATCCATTTTGCAAAAGCAAGACAGCACAGAGGGAATTTGTTTATCCTCCTCTTCTTGCCCAGCATTTTTCCTAATCACACTCCTGGGGCCTCAAAGTCGGAACAACCAAACCCATGCAAGGATCCTATAGACAGACACGGCATTTTCTACTTTACCCTCATTCTTTCTTTAAACTGTGGATTTTTGCAGTGGACTTATTGAAACTAGGGTCATAGAAAAACAAAGAGTGATCCTGTAATTGTGTATCCAGTTTATGGTGTACAATTAACCTTTGTTCTACCGTTTCCTAAAGTTGAGTATGGGACATTGCAATTTTATTATGTGCAATTGCAGAGGTTTTTAAATGCTGGTTTTGAACTGATTAGGACTCTGTTAAACTAGAAAATAGAATAAAATATAATCAGTGTATTGTCTACCACTTAAAAGATGCTTAGACATTTTATTATATTAATTCTGTCTTTAATAGCCCAAAAAAGAGCATTTTCATGTTTGTAATTCCAATAATGCTTATAAAAGGCTTTGTGAGTTCACTAGAGAGATCAGCTATCCAATATTTTCTACTAGTGAACAGATGTAAAACAACCGTAAAGCTCTAAGTCCTTTAAATCTCATGCTTTCAAGAATGCTTACAAAGTAAGATTATAGTACACAGAGAGAACAAGTAGAATAACTCTACCTAATATTATCTTGGTGCAAGAAAATCCATAATATGATTATAGGTTAAATTTTGAAGAAAAAACTTGTAGTATTTCAGGTACTGCACAGCAAATTGCAGCATAGATTTGACCTCTTTTCTGAATAGAGCAATAAAGAAATGTAAAGAAATTTTATAATTTTGGCCAAGCTTGACTTAGTAGTCTCATTTTAAGAAGGAATGTCTGTCTATGATGAATGCTTCTTAAAAATGAAGAGGTGTGAAATCTTAATTTAAATGGAATAGACATTCCTTATTACATTAGGTGCTTATTATTAGCAAATCATGCTCACCTGGCTTACTTTTCTAACTTTTGAACTGATATCAAGAGAACTGCACTGAGAAAGGGAAGATGTATTTGTTGCCAGAGATCTCATTAGGTAAGGGCCTGAGATAGCAGGAATGAAACCAGTGCTGTTGGTTTCTAGGGGTTGCTAAGTGACTTTCTGAAGCAAAAGGACATGGGACCCCTTCTCATGAGGAACTTTCCAAGCAGTTGCCACCAGTGGCTGCTCTTCCCTGCAAAATCCTTCTGGTTTTAGGAAATGTTCAGACAGTCCCAAGGTGTTGAGTTAGTATCTCTTGTTGCAGCAGTGTGAACTAAAAATAGACATGGAATAATTGTTGGGTAATAAGGTGGTGAGGAATGACAGGAGGAACAACAATAAGATTATGTGATCACTTGGCAAGGGGCGGTGCTTGGTATAATGCAGTTAAGAAGGCTTGTTTATTTGTTGTTTTATTCTAATTAAGATGTATGTCCTGTTTGCTAATATTATTGAGGTGTTGTGAAAGAAGTGTTTCTGGGGAATGGACTTAGGAGTTTTCAGGACAGTGAACTTGCAAAACAACTCAGGACAGGCACTCTGTGCAGAGGGCGTGAGATGAAGAAAACCCAGAGATTGTTGTTGGACCAAGATACAGAGGCTGCTGGCACTGGCAAAGTAGGGAACATTAACCATAGGGTCACACACCTGGGTAACAAAACACAGCATAGTGCTGATATGGCTTGACACCAATAAGATCAGTGAACCATTAACAGATAAAAGGCATGATCAAGTCTAGATATACCACTTTTGAGAAAATGTCTTCACAGACAGAAGCCAATGGGCTCACACTCCTTTCGCTTGAAGCCTATCAGAAGCAATCATATCTGGTCCTTGTAGCTGTCACCCTGACAAAGAACAGTTTAGTTATGGCATAGCTACATGGCTTGTGGATCGAGCTGGCTTGCACTCAGGCTGCTCAGAATGGGCAGTGGTGGTCTTCTGCCCATCTACATGAACTTACTGACTCTGCCACTAACTCTGAAATCTTCAGTTCCACATCTAGAGTATTTTTCCTTTAAATTTGCAACAAATGGAAAATTCTAAACATGTCCTCTGAAGTGTGAATTTCCATTCATGCATACCACCTGGGAGCACACTTCAAAGAATGTGCTCCCTGCCTCATCCATCCCAGTAGCATGGCTTGAATATATAGTGGGGGAGCTCTGGAACCAGGAATCAAAGGCTGGTTTGTGGAAATCTGTGAGAGCTACTGCAAAACTTGTCATCTCCTATGAGGCATAAGGCTTGCCTTTTTTTAACTGTGGAAAGTGATGATAGCTGCTTGTACCTGATCTGTTTCATGAATTCTCCTAGTTTTTACTAGTCCTCCTAATTTTGAACTCTCCATCTTTTTTTTTTTTTTTCCCCTGCCCAGGATGAAAAAGGGATGTGGAGAACTTCTGAACTCACACAGACAATAGTTACCCAAAATTCCTGGTGTGAAGTGTTGTCTAATTATACAAATTCGCACTCAGGTGCAAATTCTTGATAAGTTTAGTTTCCTTTCTGTGCTGGTTCCTATGTTACGTCTTCTGACTGTCCCTTCAAAGCTTCCTGGGCTATTTTGGTCCTTCCAATACCAAAGCACAAGTTATATGGAAGTTAGTCTTTTTGAACATGGCTCCATTTCTTTTTTCTGCTGAAGGAGTGTTATATTATTAATTTAAAAAAGCTTGTTTAAATTTAGAAAGTAAATGTCTTTTTATATCAGAACTGCTCAGCCTTTGCAAGTGTTCAAGTGTGAGTCCAATATGAACAAATATATAGTACTGCACATGCCCAGCAAATCTGATTCTTTGGGGTTACTGTACAGGAAACATAGTTAACTCTGTATCAATCCACTCTTCATCTGGTAGGGAAATGTGGGATACTAAACACCAGGAAAAGTACCCAGCAACTTATAAGAAAATCCCTCTGTTTTTTTTTTGTTTTTTATTTGTTTTGGTTTGCTGTTTTGGTTTGGGTTTTTTGGTTGTTGTTTTGGTTTGGGGTTTTTTTTGTTTGGTTTGTTTGGTTTGTTTGTTTTTTTAATTGTTATTCTAAGAAAGACCTAGTTATTTAACACAGGACATCCTAGTTATTTAACACAGGATGACCTGAGAAGCATGACTGGCATGCTGCCTCTTCTGTGCTTCTTTGTTAGCTGCTTTCCTTGCCATCTCAATTGATTCTTACTTTGGTGTTTTATTCTTTAGTTTTTTTAGTTTACCTACAAAGAGATCACACAGCTCTGATGTGAATGCACATCCCTTTGGCTTCCCCTTCATCTGAACTTTCTGGAGTTCCTCAGACAACACTAGATTTAGTTGCCTACCACAGTCTTATTCTCTGCTCTGCTTTGCTAGTATTTGAAGTAGAATTGGATTAGTGCTGATCCAGATCACAAGTTAAACAATCTTTCCCGCCTAAATGTTGTTTATAAATGCTATGTACAGTATTATCCCACACTGAATTGTAAAAGAATCTACAAGAGACCTGCATAAATGTTCCTGGATGCTGGCTGGCATGGTTTTTTTTCTCTTTCTGCCAATCAGATAATATGACACAAATGTTATCCCTTCACAGTCTGGAAATAGCCTTCTCTATTTTCTGGCATGCCTTGTCAAACTTCTCTAGTTATAGACTGCTCAAGGAATATTAGGTGTGGAGATTTATACACAGTCCATGCTGGTGGACCATGCTCCACTGAGCTGCCGTATTATTATGAAGAGTTTTTGCTTATCCAATCCATATTAGTAGTTGACAGACCTTTCTGCTAGTGAAGGATAAATTTGTTCTTAGGAGGAGAAGGAAAGTCCCCTTTCAGTAGGTGCAAAGTCGGCAGTTGAAGTCAGAAGCAAAATTTGTGAAAGATGTGACTTCGGTACATATCTGGTGTTGGATTGATTGTCAACAATCTGAATTGTCTTGGCTCATTGAGTTACTGGCACACAGAGGGAAGCTACTGGTAGAGTTTTGGGAGAAAGGCTGCTGTAGGCAGCTACCTTGAAGTGAAGTTTCAGACCTCTCCACCTATAAGAAACCATTTCTTTACAGACTGGGGAAAGTTGTCCAAATCCTTTAGGAGTACAAAGTTTAACACTTGTCCTTCTCAATATTTCTTGTTGGTGAGTTTGGCAAGCTTCTATGCCTGATTGGCAGAGGCTTTCAGAGACGCTTTTTCCTCGTGCTTACTCTGGGACTGTGGATCACACTTGTGGTAAACTACTAAGGATTAACACTTCAGTGCTCAGTATTTTAACACTTCAATCTGTTTCAAAATTTTCTCCTCAGACTACTTTGGACCTTTTTTGCTGGTTTGACTTTTTGAAGCAATTAAAAAAAAAATCTAATTTTTGCATTTTAGTGTTTCAAACATGAAACATTCACTGTAAAATCAGAACATTAATTGAATTTGCCTGCTTACTACTGAGTTTTAAGACTTCCGCTATGGAGAAAGACTTGTTATTTATTTTACCTAATATTTAGAAATAATAAAATCAGGAATTTCAAAGACTTAAGAAACATTGCTGTGAGTTTTATAAAAAGCATTGTACTAATAAAACAAGGATGATAAACACTATATTTTCAAGGTCAAATCTACTGTAACATCGTATTTTCTGTGAAAATACAGATGGTTTTCCTGTTCTGTCCAATATCTGCATCTGTTATTTAATAGCCTGGATCTTTTGGAATTACCCTGCCATGGAAATTAACATTCTCCAACAGTAATGCTGCAAATGTATTGATAATTTTCTTTCTAAAAAACTTGAAATTTTTGGTTTTGTCCTGGATTATGGTCATTAATTAAGCAAATGTAAGCTACTTCCTATTTAGCCCTTGCTTTTTAGATCACAATTACATATTTGACAGTTTTGTTGTGCCAAACCAACATCAGCATGAATAATGAAGTATGTCACAGTAAAGTAATTCTTTACAGCAGCAACATCAATACAGTATTTTTCCACCTTGCCTGACCCATTTACCACTGTCTTCCCCTACCTTTCTGTAGCTAGAGTTGCAATTTAATTGAATATGGTATGTTATCAAATGGGAGTCTATTTTTAATTTCCTAATCTATAGACATAAGTAGACCACTCTTTTGACAAAAATGATGCAAACTGAGCAAAACAAACATAATTTTCTATCTTTCTTTTCTATCTTTCATACTTGATACTGAGATTTTTTTCAGGGCTAGGATTACTCCTTCAATGTTCTTTAGTCCAAATTGTGAAAATTTCTCAGCTTTTAGTCAATCTTTCTTCAGCCAAACTCCTAGTGGTGAATACAGCAGGTTCAAAGAGTACTCTTACTAGATATAAACTGTAGAGTTTCAATGTAAATTTAGAATAGTTAGGGATATTTAGAAAGGAAAGTTCCTGCTTTTGGGTAAGCTGAGGGTTGAACCTCTGCCTGTTGAACTTACTATGCAAGATTCCTGTGATAACTCAAATCACAAGAAAACTGAACTTATCTGTAATTGTGTTTATAGCACGCTGTTCATCAATGAAGCTATATACCTAATAAGTAATAACAACATAAATTTGGCAAATAAGCCAACAGGCTGTTTTCTTTTGTTGGTACATGGTGTTAGTATCAGGAAAGACTTAGCTTCTAAATATAGTAATTTAAAAAACTACAATTAATTTGTTCTCCTTAACAAGGGCCTTCATAGATGAGTACTCAGAAGGAACATGATTTTTTGAATCACCCTTTGCTATTCTGAATAGACTATAAATCACAAAAGGGAAAAATTAAAGATTTTATTAAATACCTAATGCTTTCAGGAATTGATACTGAAAACAAGCTGTTAGCAGAGGCTGTAGAGAGCTGGACTAGAAAGAAACTGTAGCCTACTTATTGGAGTAGGGATGAAAAGGTGGTAGCACGGTCAAAAGGAGAGGTAAACACTGCAAATGTAGTTGCTATTTTGCAGAGGCAGTGGAAAAACATCCATTTACGTTATGTTTAATCTCAACACAGCACTATGGCAAAAGGTTTTGGTTGAAGTGGTGAAGTCCTGTGTTTGAAAATTGTCTGTGATGATTTAATTTCATTTACATTCTTCTATGCATGTTTAACGAGTATTCAATCTTATTTTAAAGTATAATGATAAATATGCTAATAAGCTTTTTGTTCTCCCTCAAACTAATTGAACAACTTATTGCTGTGTTATGTGCTAACACAATGTGAATATCTAATGCAAGCACCCTTTTATTTAAACAACATTCTGGACACTACTTATTTGAAGTGAAACCAGGCCTGGCACCCCTCAGATATATTTCATCTTTCTAGTGCTGCACTAGGTACAGTTCCTAGTTAGCTACAGTGGGATGTCTGTTCCTTTATATCATAAGACAGTATGTGAAAAAAAACCCCAATCAGGTTACTTTATAGAAGCCATAGGACATCTGAGGCAACTCTAAGACAACTCAACTACAATTTGGTAGCAAAGGAAGCATCTTGCAGGTAAAACTGTAATCTAGGAGGTAATCTAGGCTGAGGGCTGTTATGCTCCAGTTCTGTGCTGCCACTTCCAGTCTGTTTGATGCTGTGGAATCAGGCCACAAAGAGCAGCCTGGAAGCTGCTTTGCTTGATGCTGCTGGTTGAGCTGACTTCTGATCACTTACCAAAATGCAGAAAGAAGCAAAAAAAAGGCAATATCTTCATTTTTAAATTTTAGAATTTCATAGGCCTCTAATTTCAGGTAGTTTCGAATGTTACTAAAGGGAGAGAAAAAACCAAGCACTGTGTCTGTGACCAAGACGGACAGATTGTTTCACCTGGCTGCTTTTTGAGTTCCTCAGGATTAGCAGTCCCTACTCTATTCTTCAGGTTTCTTCTTTCTATTGCTGAAGCAACACCAAAAATTTGAGGTAACAAATTTCTTTGTCTCATGTGCCTAAAGTTTAAATAGCTGCTCTAGATGAAGAGCTGGGCAATTAAATAGTTTCCTTAACATTGTGTGTTGTATTTTAAAAAATTGACATCTAACAACTATCTTTGAAAAATTACTTTTGTAATAAAAACTTTAATTCATATATGGTTTATTCATAAAACACATTATGTCTCTGCTATAGATTTCAAACACTATATGGGAATGGACATATTTTCTTTAACTTCTCTTCAACTATGCATAGTGACTTTTTTCCTCATTGTATTGAACTGTCTAAAAATATCTTTCAGTATTTTTTCCACTGATTGCATTATTCTCTTATACCCTTAGCACTACATTTCTCAGCTGACTGATTTGACAGTTTGTGAATGTCCTGGTTAGAACGGCTGGGACCAATTCATCCCTGGATGGGTG
>NW_020925013.1:298480-359633 GCF_003984885.1 Neopelma chrysocephalum
TGAATTGAGTTCATTTTCCCTTGCTGGTTAACTTTTAAACCAGCACAGTGAAAAGGGTAGAAATTATCAACTGAATCTAACAAGCTTATGTTATTTCACGAGATTTTACTCTCTGTAGAATAACATGAAAAGGATGATCCATTTCTCCTCTTCCCAGGATTAAAGGCCAATACATCACGAATCCTGAAACTATCACTAATTTACAGTGATTTCTATGGGCCAGAGATGCTTCTATTTATATACTGCACCCTTCACAATTTGCTACCTCTTTGAAAAAGACTTCCCTACTTTATTGTAAAATGAATTATTGACAAAGACTGGGAAGGATGATTGAAAGCAAACAAAAAAAGTAGTAATTTGTATAGAAATACAAATAAAGACAAATGGTCAATTTGTTTTTGGTAATCCAGATGCAGATACATCCTTTGGTTGACAAGGTCAAAGCTCTTGTCAGCAATACTTTGGTGCAGCATACCATCTTCCATCTTTGCAGTTCCTCTAACCCTTCCATTTACACAGAACATCAATAAAGTCAGAGCTGTGTTTTCATCAGTGCTTCTGTGCCTCGCAGAAGTTTTGTAGGCCATGCTAAGTAGTCTGTAGCACTGCGCTAGTTTTCTACATGAATTTTGACAACGTTACCTCAAAGCCTACAGAAGATGCTGATGGTTGGTTGTATTAACATTTTGGTAATTAGTCTGTAAAGCTGACATTGCCTTTCTTGTAACTATAAACAAAGTAGTGTAAACTGCCTGATATGAGTATCAGTAGCACAGAGCCCAGCATGGACTGCAAGACCCAGATGAGTGCTTGGTAATTCAGTGATTAGTCTGAGCTCTATTCAGCTGGCACTTAGTAAGCAGCAGTATTGCTGCTACCTTTCCAGTAGGAGGGAGTGTGTGTGAAGTTCATAAGGAAAATGGCACTGGCTTTGTGCTTTTCCTGATCTAATGCTTAACACATAACGTGGGAGAGGGCAGAAGGTGTTTTGACCTTTGTATTACTCTGAGGTCTGTAGAACTTTTATAAAATATGTTATAATCTGAAATTAAAACTCACAAATCCCTATGCATATGTGGTATGTTGATTCAAATCGACCTCACAGCCACATATATCCTGCCTGCCAAAACATTGCAGAGTAAAATAGGTAATACAGTGGAAAACTGTGGCCAATAATCTAGTAATGTAAATACCTATTTTAAAACAACTGTGCTGGTGTCATTAGTCATATAATCTCCAAACATTCTCTATCTCTATATTAAATTTCCTGCAGTTTTAGATTTGAAATTGGCACTTCCTCCCTGCTTAAACAATAAAAAATACCCAAAATCCTTTTAAATATAGAAAATTACCATTTCTTTCTGTGAAAATATCTTCTCCCTTCCATTTTGATGAACCATTATCACCATGAAATTTTCACTGGTTCACTGGTTGTTTGGACTTTTCTGTACTTTCTGCCTGCAAAAACATATATAAAACATGACAGAAAGTTTTCTTATCTGTTGAAGGTTTTCAAATACTTGTCTCAAAAAAAAAAAGGCTCCTAGTAATGAGAACTCTCAGTATTTTGAATGTGAATTTGTTCCTGATAGTAGACTATAAACCATTATATATACCAAATCTTTGAGTTCTCTATATGGCTCTGTTCACTTTACATAGACATGAACTTTTACACAAGTCTCTTTTTTTTTTTTTCTGAATTTAAAGTGATGTCTGTTCCACTTCAACAGCAGCATTTGGGCACTGCATTTGTCTTTGCCATGTTATCCTCTCTCCTTCTTTGCCCTAAATACATGGGATTTTTGTCCTAAAAGATACTCTTCTTCATTGTTTGAGGCACGGTGTTTTCAGATTGAGATCTGAGACATTTATAGTGAGATAGATTAATGCCTGTAGCCATAGGACGTAAACAGGAGCCTCCACTGCAAGACGTTCTTAAGAGGTTCTACCTGCCAGAGGCCTCCTCTCTTTTGGTATTGCTCTCTGCCAAGGAGCCATGTACATATTTCCAGCTCTTTATAAACAATATTCACCGAAGACCAGATTCTGATCCTCATAAATGCTCTTTATAAAATAAAGATATGTAATATACATAAACATAAATCTTCCTTATTTTAAAAACAGGTATGTTGATGTTTCTTTGTGGGGAAAGGAGCTATGCTATGCTATGGAAAGGATCTAAAGCTGACTTCTCAGGGACCAGATTTAGATCCAGAAGGCAAATTTTAGGCTATCGTTCTAAATTCTCTGGTAGTACACTCTCTGAACAGTAGATATTTGTGTTTGAATTTCATGGATTCTTATGCTGTTATACTCTTAAAGCTGGTGGATAAAAGGAAATAAAGTGACATTTAAAAGCTTCTCTACCTGGAGAAATAGTTCCAAAGTAGCCATTCAAAAAGGCACTTGTAAGAATAGAACACTACAAAATGCCTCTTGTGGAGAAGCTGTTTGAGGTTACTTCTCTGTGTCAGCAAATCCTTCAATGTTTATATCCAAGCAGGGCTTGCAGCCTTTGCTATTGGTGTCACTAAGCTTATAGAGAAGAAAACAAAAAAGCAATCCTGGTTTTTTTTTGTTCTCAGGCAGAATGTATAGTTGTAATTTTTTTTAAAAGAATTCTCTTTACTTTCCTCTTCAGATTGACTTTCAAAGGACGAAGATAGACATTGCATAACACATACACGTGGACAGAGGTAGCATTCTATTGTCTCATGGCTGATCTTTGATAATTTCTATTTTAGTTAGTTTTTACTGTTATTGTTTTTTCTTGCAATTATTGTTGAGCAGACAACATAAATAAGATTTCTCCTTACAACATATCTCTTTGAATGTCAGTGTGAGATTTCTCGTCATATATAAAAAAGAAAATCCCAAAATCCTGATTTAAAATCACAGATTGTTTCTAAATTATTACAATTCTAGAGATATCCACACAGATGGTGCTTATTTCCAAATTTTCTTGATGTAGAGCTGCAGGGAGTATATGACATATCCTATCAAGTATGTATTATTGAAATAGTTTCCTTCTGTTTGGAAAATATCATCAACACTTAGGCAAGAAAACCATAAGAGGGAGATGGTAGAGATAAAAGTAGTTGAGTGAAAGTAAACTGTGTGGTCTTGTTTCCTAATCAAGGAACATGCCATGGAGAGAGAATTCAATGAGACTGAAATTGCAGTGTAGATAAAAAGGAAAAGGTATTAAGCCTGGGAAACTATTTGCCAAAAGATGCAGTGAGGCAAAGACTTGGAAAAAATTCAAAAGCCACTTGGCTGTTGTACAAACATAATAATCCACAATAATATTAAAAATAGTATGTTCTTCAGGTGAGGTATAAAAATTGTTGCTTTAGAATGTGAGTAAATTGATAATTGCCTGAGAGTGGAATGAAATTTGCTGTTGGAGAAATTATTCTTCCACTGCCTGTAACAGCGTTTCTCAGACCTCTTTCTTGCAGTGTCTAGTGCTGGCCATTATCTGTGGAAGGGTACAGTCTGCATAACTTAGTAACTCATCCTTATTACTAACATTTAGGCCAAAAAGAGCTCTGGGATGATTACTAAAGTATTTATACAAACATTGTTGGATGGCACTCTTGCAAAAGGACCTTTTTGATAGTTCATCTAGATTGCCCATTGTATTAACTGCGTACCACTGTGTAAAAAAGTATAGCTATCTGAAGTGTTTAAAATCTCCACAGGACTGCTCTGTTACTGTGCCACTCCTGTATGATTAGAACACATAAATGGCTGAGTCTCTGCAGATAGCCTTATCTTATCTGGAATCAAGGACATTTAAGGTAGTCTACTACAGGAGGACTTTCAATGTTGTTCCTCTCAGGTAAAACAGCATAGCACTTGGCACTTTATGTTAAGAGAAGGCTGTGGGTACAGACTGAAGGATGTCATGGGGCCACTCATGCCACAGTGTCTTTGCAGTTTCCTTTCTGATTGGAACAAGACAGGACATATCTTATCTACACAATAGAAACTTAGAGTGTCTTTAAAGATTTGGACTGCTCCGCCCTGCTAGACAGTCAAGGTAAATACAAGGTAAATACACCTGTTCTGAAGTTTGTGTTCTCAGTGGTAGATTGTTGGACTCCTGTATACAATTAATTAAAAAGTGCTAGGCAGCAGTCCTGGGCACTGAAACTCGATTGTTCATACTGTTAGATCATTAGACTTGGGTACACCTTTACCCCGAGACAGTTATCTCTGGGCCAAACTCTGACTATGGCAAGGGAATTAGCATAGTTTGAGGAGGATTCCCAAAGGTCAGCTGGGATGTGATCATTGTGTTTGGGGCAGTGAGGAAGTTTAGAAATGGGCTAATTTAAGCTGGCTAATTTCAGCCAGCTAACTTCAAGTCTTAGTGCTGAGAACGACCTAAGGTATACAGAAGTTAGCTGACTTATTTGCTTTCCAGTTAGCTTGTTTTATGCTGTCTTGAGTGTTCATATCTGTGCAGGGGACACATGCCTAGCATTTTAGTAAAATTCTAACTATAATCCCTATTTTCAGAAAGACAAGGAGGGAAGAAAATAATTGCCCTGGAGGTATGACTATGGAGAGATATTCTACAGGGGAGCAGTTATCTTCAGAGTCTGAACATCTTTAGGGGAAAGCCTTTCATATGTGGTATTCAGGATGTAAACTTCTACATATCCCAAAACCCACCCAAAATACTTAACCCAAAAGACTTCTGATACAAATTGGGGGGGTTGAGGTGTTTGTTTTTTGTTTGGTTTGGTTTTCAGTTTCTTTGTTTGTTTGGTTTAGTTTGGTTTTTTTGGCTGGGTACCTGTTATGCTGCCTGGAATATTGGCAGTGGATTGATTAGAGGTGGTGTAAACATTCACTGAGTTTCTTTTTGGAAGGACAATGTGTAAAAAGGCCAGAAGGGATGCACTATAAACTTCAAGATGTGAAAAGTCATCTTCTTCCATCTTCTTTTACTTTTGTTATTAGAAAAATATTGCTGGCTATTCAAGTCATTTGTCCAAGCAACATGTAGGAGGGTATAAATCTGATATGTGGTAGTCTGTTTCATCTCCCTATGTCTTTTCTACATATCTATGTTTGAGTGATAAAAGGCTCTGACAAAGGAAAAAAAGCATTCATCTCATGTCAGAATTTAAGCATATGCTAAGAGCTTTGATGAATTAGATTTTAAGAATAGGGTAACCGAACAATAGCACATTCTCTGGAAATGATTTTGCAGGGTGTACACCCTCCAACTCAACGACAGGCAGAGGTATCTAAACTAACTGAAGAACTGGATGCAGAATTGCTCTGTCAGCACAGCACTACACCCTAATTAATCAGCAAAGAGGAGTTAGGTAGATTAGCTTTAGTATTACCGTAGTAATGCAACTCTGTGTCTTCTCAGGCCACATGTTATCTAAGCTGTGTTGGATCAGGTAAATGTTCCAACTTGTACAGTACCTGTAACTTCGTCCTGGACTGCATCATGTAAAATCTCTCTTTAGTGACTGAGTTTGAATGTCCAAATTGAATCTTTGGACAAGTAGCCTAGTTTTGCAAGCAAACTTAGGGAAAACAAATAGTAAAAGAATTCAGGAGTAAACCCTTAGAATTGAAACAAAAAATATTTTGATTTTCTGAAATCAAATTCAGAGAATTTGTTTGCATCACAGATTCTGCACTTATATTTGAATGTGCTAAATTGTTTCCTCAATGCTAACATAACCCTACTCTATTTAATAAAAATCTACAACAGAATAGCAGCTCTTCATCTGGCAAAACTATACTGACGGGCCAAAAGAAAGGGATTTTTTGTCTTTTGTCAATAAATAGATCCTGCTGCCATGGACCAAATAAGAGATTAAGGAAATCCAAAATAAAAGATGAAGGAAATTCAAAATCTGGCTGGATTATAGCAGCTTCTGAATGTCTGGTGGGATAAAAACCATTTGAAAGGACCACAGCTATTCTAAACATTTTTCAATGACTCCACTTCTCACCCAGAGGGTGATCAGGGACTGTAACAGTCTCCCCAAGAAAGTGGTCACAGTTCCAAGCCTGTCTAAGTTCAAGATGTGTTTGGACAATGGTCTTAGGAACATGATGGGATTCTTGGGGCTGTCCTGGCAGGGCAGGAGCTGGACTTTGATAATCATTGTGTGTCCCTTCCAACTCAGGATATTCTATGATTCAATCCTGTAAAACGTAAGACCCATCAGACAGAGGTCCAAATTTTCCATTCTTCATAAATGAGATATCCTGAGACACACTAGGTCAAACTGCATCCTTCATTTTTTATCACATCAAGCAATGGCACACTTGGGCATATGTAGACATACTGTACATCAGAGGAGGCTGATGTCTTTGGTGCTCATTGCAACACAGTGCTTGTGAAGTAGTGCCCTGAATTATTTTCAGTCTCTTAAGCAGCAATTTAAATATTTCTTAGAAACTTTTCCTTCTTTCTCATGTTCTATTTCTTGTGTATGGATATAGTTTCTAACTACCTAGCCATATGGAAAAATTACAAATATTTTAATGTATAGTGTTCTAGTATGAATTCTAAAACAAGTGGACCTTGTGTAGCCTGTATGCTTCTACCAACAATTTTGAATATTTTGGCCAATGGTTTTTGGTTTTAATAGTGATATAGAGTGCTTAGAGAGATAAAAGCCTCCTTTCTCTCATGAAGTAGTGGTTCAAGTATATGTTCAGAGAGAGTCCTCCCACTGGCAGAAATGCTGCAGTGTTATCATTTCCCATTTTTGATAGCTGAGAATCTAATGAGCAACAGATATTTTGAAAGCTCAGTCAGAGCTTGCTCTTTCTTGGGAAGAATCTATCCACATTACAGAAGCCATGGGCAACCACTTTTTATCCATTCCATTGCTTATAGTGCTTGTTTTATAAATCCCACTGTCTTCAATGCAGAACTATGACCATAATAATGTTATCACTTGGTTCTCAATGGTTTGCAGCTTGACACCCGACAGTCCTTTATGGCATTACTTATATCTTTGCAATGGACACTTCCAGAATGAATCAATCATTTCAGAGGAAGTTTTGATTTCCTTTCTATGCAGGTACGGCACTTGATAATACACTATAATGACAGAACATCCTCAGGCACCCACAGTACAATGAAGCAGGGAGTTATATATGAGGCTTGCTAAAATTATACGTGTTTGCATTCTGTTGCCCAATTTCTATTAGGTAAATTAGTCTTATTCATATTTCTAGAAGTTATATTCTTTGCTCTTATAGAATTGCTCTGATTAAATTACAACGGCAAGCTGATCTTTATAGTCCTTTGTGCTATTGAATGTTGGGAAGAAATGCTTGTGGCTCACTCTCTCTCCATTTCCTAGTGTCATTTCAATATTTTCTTACAAGTTTATCTTAACATTTTGTCTGCCAAGGCTTACTACATTGTGATTAAAATGAAAAATTACTCTGTCCTGCAATGTTTGAGATGAAGAAAGCAATACTGAACTTTCATTTGAAACAGAAGAGATAGTCATGTATGGTGTATCCAACAAGCATAAACCTTAACAAACAGTAATAACATAATTTTGTAGGGCAAAAAAGCCTGCAGAATTTCTAAAAAAGGCATCATTTTGTAAAATGGTATGACTAAAACTGAATTGGTATCTAAGTATCAGGTTTGTCATTTCTAGCACATGAGATAACATGGTCATCTTTTCCTGGTAGGGATGTCCATTTCATTTTGCATGCGGTACCTCATCTTCACATAGTAGGGTCTAGTCCTGTGGCAAGTTATATGTTGTTTTGTCATTAAACTCCAGCTAGGAAAAATACCTTAAAGCAGGGCTCCTCTGAGTATTGGACGTAACTCACACACTGTGAGTTCTCTCTTGCTTTCTGTCATATATGCAAACAATTATGGAGTCACCCTTAACTGCAGACCAGCTGCTTCTGGCACAAGGGGTAATGGACAGAGAAAGAGGCCATAGCACTGAGCTGCATAAATGAAGAAGGTACGGTGTTCACTATGCGCACATCAGGAATGCCAAACACTGGATAGGTCTCTGTCCTGCCATATTGGACAGGCAAGCAAAACCACTACAGTCCTAAGGGCAAATCTCAAGTCAATTAGTAATAAAAAGGCATCGGGGAAAAAAATTCTTCAAAACAAAAATTTGCATAACAGTGAACTTCCTTTTATTTTGCTTTGAGCTTCTTGATAGTGATTCTGACATCTCCAGGAACAAAGCACAGTATAACATGAACTACTGGTCTGGGGAGATGTAGGAGTCATTGGCAAAATCTTGCCCAGTACAGGGTTAACACAGCCTGCTCTGGATGGCCTCAGTTACGCAGCTCTCCTCATATATTACCACTTAGCTTCATTCCCCATGACATTGTCACAACAAATTAAAGCCCCCATCCTGCAAACACTTCACGCATGTGGGTAGTCAGAGTTAATCACATGCATGAGTGTTTGCAGGATAGCAGCCTGAGAGATTGAAATCTATAAAAGCAACCACATAAAATGACCTATTTTCACAGTAAGAGAAAGGGAATCAAGAGAAGTTCTTTATAGTTTACTTGGATATAACATTGTAAAATACATTATGTCTTATATTTTTACAAAACATCTTTCCCTCCTATACCACCGTATCTAAAAACATAGCAGTAAAAACTGAAATGTGAAACTGGCACTCTGCCAGCAGTTTAAATCTGTTGATGCGGCCATGACACTAAACCCCAGGCATAGGAACAACTGTCTGGCACAGGAGTGTCCATTCATTGAATTCCCAAACAACATTCATAACAAGTTCTGAAGATTAGGAGTTGTGATTATGGAATAGTAACACAATACAAACTAAAACAAAGGTAGAAAAAGAAAGGGAGATGCTGTTACTCGCTGATTGTCATGCACTCAACAGCTTCAACAGCTTTCCCAGCACAGGCCTCTTTAATAGGTTTTAGCAAGAAGGCTGCAACTGGACCCCTCTTTGTTGCAGCAGTTAGCTTGCAAATTAGATCTACTGGATTAAAAAGAATAATAATAATAATAATATTTATCCTGCTTTCTTTGAAGGGGAAGCACTAAACAAATGCTCTCTTTGAATTATTTCTTTCTTTATATGTATTTATCCATTTAATTAAATAGCAAGGTACTTTGAGGCCTGCCATTTTATTCCATACAGGTTGCTAAATATGTTGCATTATGTTGCCAGACAGAACACAATGTGACAGAAAAAAACCTGGGTGGGTTTTTTTCAAGCAATTGCCAAACTTCTTTTTTTTCCCCCACTATATCATGGCTTTTGGAATAAAGCTTCATTTTCCATACATCTTTTAGACTAATTTGATCTGGCATCTTCAAATCCCATCACTTGACGCTAATGTGGAGATGGAAATGTAACACTCATTGTGAAGAGTTGATTATGATGGTTGATATAAATTCTCCCGCCCCCACTTTTTCTGTCCTCTTTTCACAACAAAGGCACAAAACCAGTAATCCACTATCTGGTGATGGACTGTGGAGAGACAGAATTCATATCCTTGTCTAAATTTATGCACGTTTAAATGAACAACAAATGCTTTATTCAGCCAAGTGATTGGGGTCTGTGGATCCATAGCAGTACAACCTGTTGTGTTTTAACTTAGACATATTCTTCTGTGTTTAGGAGCAAATATAAATTTAATCTCTTTTGATGACCCTTCAATTACCACCATTTTCAGCTACAGTGTGGCATATGAGCCACCTTTACATAAAGTTACCTTTCCTCTTTGTAACGGGTGAAAGCACTAACAACTGATGGGCTTCAGATAATGACTAAACTCTCAAATGTTCACATTGCTGAAAACTTCCTTAGAAAGCTGTAATTTGAAACTGCTTTAATTCTTTTGAACAAAATCTAAAGATTTTTTTTTTGTGAGTTACATCATTGTAAATACAGGAAGAGCAACATTTTTGCCTTTGTCTGGCATTTTGTCTTCTAGTTGCAGTTGGGGAAAAGAAAAGAATAAAAATACAAAATATGAATAGCAAACAAGGAGAACCAACAGTCTAACCAACAGTCTAAAACTGCAGCAAATTTTTTTACAATATCAATTTCAAATCTTGGTTAGGCGCTATGAATGCAATTGTCACTGCAGAAATTCCACTGTTAACTTGCGTGGGAGTCAGTGCTTGAAATTTGGATGTAGCACCTGGATATCTGTTGTAACTTGCGCTAACATCCTTTTCCATGCACCATGGCTCTTAATGCTTCCACAATGGCATGTAAAGTCTCCATAATGAAACCTGAGGGATTTCTTATTGTGTAAATTGCAGTCTGGACATGTTATAATCATTCTATGTCATCCCTTCTCATAGCATCCACCATTAGAGACAGACATAGCTGAAGCATTGTAGACTGGAGTAATTTTTTACTGAAACACAGCCTATGAGGTCTCTAGGAAGCCACCTGTGAGATGCAGTGGGGAGTTCTCTTGCCTTATCCATTATGGTTACAGTTTCTTAATGTTAAACTTTTTTCTCAGGCCCTCTTAAGCTAAGTTTCCCATCCTGTGTCTCGTAAGTCATGCAGTACAAATATACATCTCTATCATTTAGCCATAGAGATGTAGTGATTGAAGTATGTGAACGTGGCAGAAATTGGGCTACAAGTAGAAAATCAGATGCAAGCAAATAGACGTATTTTCTGTGATAATGATGTCTGAAAATAGAGAAACAATTCTTCTTGAAAACTATATAAATATTCCAAACACAACGGTTTCATGTGGCAACAGTCTCCTTTTAAATGTTACAAACATTTTATTTATTATTACACAATACTGTAGCTGGGTAGTTTCCTAAACAAGGTGTGTTGGGTTTTTTCATACCACAAGAATAATTCTAATTCGTGCAAATTTGAGTTGCATGTACACACCAAAAGGAAAGCCTCCTCTTAAATGGCCATTGAGATTTAATCTTTCCAGGTACCTCTTTTGCATCAGTAAGCAGTGCTAAATTCTCTGGAAGCATCTGTAATTTCCTCACTTGGATGACCTAATCATAATTCTAGCCATTGAAAATACAGTTATGCTTTCATTCTTTAGAATATGTTCATGATGCAGGAAGATTTCTGATGCATTCCACTGTGTGTTGTGGACTGATACTGAAGATAACCACATTAACAAAAAAGTCTAACAGTGGCTACTGCTATCCCTGACACTAGTTTAGTCAAATATGTATCTATTTAAATGTAAAGATAAATATGTATCTATTTAAATGTGAAGTTTTGTGGCATGATCACTCTATATTTGCAGCAAAAGTACCTGCTTTTGCAAAAAATTCTTAACTGTCAGTAGCATCTCATTTTCCTGGAGGCAGAGGTACAAGTCTTTAGTTCTCATGTGAAAAGGTTGCTTGGATAGCTCTAGGGATATTTTTGTAAAATCTTGTTGCATTATTTTAATACATTTTAATACAATTAAGGATTTAGTTTATTTAAAACCCCAGTATATAAGCCATCATGTAAGTTAACAAATTTGCCAAACATTAATTCAGGTACAAACTGAAGTCTTGTCCCCTGTAGACTCAGCTCCACTGTTCACTTCAAAGTCCACAGATACGGAGAATTTATCTGAAAACCCATGGACATGATGGAGACAAACATTGCAAATGTCCTGCAGGAAAGATGAGGCACAAAGCTTAAATCACTGCAGCTTATGAAGCTTGTAGCTCAAGAATTTTTTCTCAGACTATGTCCAGTAAGCCACAGATCCTTGAATACTGTGCTCTCACCCCTTTATTTTTCATTACAATGACTGTTATGTTGTCATTTGTTCATGTGTTTTGAGCATGATATCTCTGCTAATTAGCGATGTGTGAGGTGGAGGACTGTTTTTGAGATGAAAGGAAACCGACAGGAGCTCTTTCCATCTGTATTGTACTGCAGGAACTCTGCAGTGTATGTTTTTGCAGTAGAATAGGAAGATGAAGGAGGTCTGTCCTCTTCCATACTCTTGCACCAGCCAGGCAGGCATTGTGAAAGAAATAGTTCCCACCCACCTGGGAAGACTTGTGTGGTGGGGTCCCTGATAAAGATGCTGCTGGCATAGCCTCCATCTCTTCCTTTCCCTGCAGGTTCTAACACAGGCACAGACAAGAGAAGCACCCAGAAACAACATTTCATGGCATATAATTCCGGGTGAATATTATTAGTCAAGGCACTTTCTGCTACATTTTCCTGCTACACTTTCCCAAGCCTGGGAAAAACTTCAGCTTACCAGTAAACTGGATAATAGATCTATCTATGAACTACTTATATCTGCTAGATCTACTTTGCCATTACATCTAGTAAAATGAGTGGTCCAGCATGTAGCTGTGTTTAGCAAGTGGTGAGGAGACTGAGCTGTAAAGATCAGATTCTCTCAGGCACGGATGGACAACCAGTGCCCAATCCAGTCACTGTTTCAGCCTTAGTGCATGTGTACACAATGAGGTAATGTTAGCATGGGAAGATGGTCTGCTGTAGGAAATTGTTTCAATACCTGAGTGTTAGATGTGGCATGCAATATATAACGTAGCCTTCTGTGTGAATCGTACATTTCCTTTCTGAGTTCAGTGCATCTCTTTAATATGTTTGTGGTCTTCCTTTTATTTTTTTAAGGTATTGTTTTTAATATTTGGTTTAAATGTGCAGGTGAGACCTGTGCTGAGGCTGAGACTTTTTCCCAAATGTTACAGTGCAGTAAATTTTTACCAAGGCTGAGCTATGAAGAATGAACATAAAGAGTTTTAGGAGAAGCCTGACAGACTGTTAATGAAAGCAGAGCTGGAAAGCAGCTACGGATTAGAAACATATCCATATCGATATGTATTTCTGTAAAGTATCAGAACAGCTTTGCACTGCATGTTCCCTCCCGCCTCCAGGAAGAATCAAGGCTCTACAATGTGAAAAAGGAATTCTTGCTATTTTAAAAATTGTTCAGACATGTCCTGGACCTTCTGTCAGGAAATCACAGTCAAGTGCTTACCAATACAGAGTGACTAACCCTCTATTGAGCTAACAGTGACACAAGATTTGTGTTAAAGCTTTCACTGTGCAAGCATGGCCTATGAATCCTTGCTGTGAAATTTTCCCTATCACTGACATTAATTAATTATTTCCAACCATAATTAAATGAGGCGTTTTCCCTTTCTGATATGAATGTTTCTTTTCAGAGCATAATTATTCTGTGCATGGACCAACCCATGTAGAGCTGCGTGTTGACCAAATGGATAATGCTTAAAGAAAGAACCAAGAGAGTTACAGAAGAGGTCCTGTTGTCTTGTAACTGTCCTTCTCAGCCAAAGCACTCATATTCCAAAATGTTCCTTGGGTTATAAAACTGTAGTGGCTAATATGGTGTCAGATGTTCATTGAAGCATTGCAGTTTCAAAGTTTTGCTGACTGATTTTTTCTTAGTAGTTGCAGCTTTGGATTTATCCTGTTTTTAATTGAACCCATGATATTCTGCAAGTCTGCAGGTCTGTCATTTTGAGAAGAACTTAACCTTTTGCAAATTCAGATATCAAAATTCAAGTCTTCACAAACTTTCTATTGCTCACAAAAGTGAAGATATGCACAGCTACAGAGATATTTATTGCCATAAGATATTTTTTTTCTATCCAGGCACTATCATCTCTTGATGAACCTACTGCTTTGTGGTGATAGAGGCATTACTTAAAAAAGTGTCTGAGGCTCCTTCCTTTTCAGCATGGCAAGATTTATCTTTTTATGCCTGATGGAACAGGGAAATCCGAAGTCTTACCTGCAGTATCAATACTATGTTCATGGAACTCTAAATTCCTTGGGTCGATATTCTGCTCAGGGGAGAGATGTCAAAGATCCCTGGAGTACTCCCATGTGAACCAAGACAACAAAAGTATGTCTTAAATCCCATACGTCACAAAGGGGTTTTAATCTTGGCATCTCTGGCACCCCTCCATCCATGAAGGGTCAGAACGTGATAACCTATAGCAAGGTACTTAACCTGATGTTCCAAGCCTATTGCTTCAGGAATGCAGCATCGTGTTCCAGTCTGTGCACAGGGCAGGGAGGGAAAATCACAGGCCTGTTCTAAGGACAGACTCATTTCATGTTGAATAGGAAAGAATGAAGAAATTATTTTAGGCATCCAAGGAAGGCACCGTTCTCATGTGCCAGGGACAGCAACAGTGTCTTCCAACACAGAAGAGTCGACATACTTTCTTGTCCAATGAATCTCTATTCTTTCTGCAGTAGCAGGGCCTCAGTAGGAGTGGGGACTATCCTTTTCACACAGAATAGCTTGCCATTTGTTGTAAGACCTACTTACTTTTGAAATTAATTGCATATACTTCTTAATGGTGAACATCTTAACTGCTTACTCTCCTCCCCATGTAAAACTTCTTTCCTCAGTGTCGATAGCACACTATGAGCTCAGTATGGGCTCAAACACCAGAATTCTATAACACAGCAATTCTATAACTATAAATACACATTTTCAGTGTAATTTTTAAAATGTTATTCACATGATGGTATCTTTAGGACTATCCCACATCGGATGGTACACTATAAAAAAATCTTGGATCAATTAAAAAAAAAGAATTAAAAACATACTGATCTGATTTTGTTATTCATTTCCACATTAACTTCAATAAAATCTTAACATTTTGTAGCTCTTCTAGGACTACCACTTGATTGCCGATCTGAGTGACTTTAGACTGTCAAGGAAATAAATCACAGAATCATAGAATGGCCTGAATTGGAAGGGACCTTAAGGATCCTCTAGTTCCAACACCCCTGCCATGGACAAGGACACCTTTCCCTAGACCAGGTTTCTCAGACCCCCATCCAACCATTTCCACGGATGGGGCATCCTGAACTTCTCTGGTAAACCTGTTTGTGTGTCTCACCACCCTCACAGTAAAGATTTTTTCCTAATACGCAATCTAAATCTACTTTCAGTTTGAATCTATTCTCCTTGGTCCTGTCACTACATGCTCTTGTAAAAAGTCCCTCTCCACCTTCCTTGTAGGCTCCCTTTAGGTACTCAAATGCTGCAATAAGGTCACTCTGAAACCTTCTCTTTTCCAGGCTGAACAAACCCAGTCTCCTAAGCCTTTCCTCATAGGAGAGGTGCTTCATTCCTCTAGTCACCTTGGTGGCCTCCTCTGGACTTGCTACAACAGGTGGATGTTCTTCCTGTCCTGAGGACCTCAGAACTGGATGCAGCACTCCAAGTGAAGAGTCTCATGAGAGGGGCAGAATCCCCTCTCCTGACCTGCTGGTCAAGCTGCTTCTGGTGCAGCCCAGGATATAATTGGCTTTTTGGGCTGTGAGTGCACATTGCTGGGTCACATCCAGTTTTTCATCAATAGCACCCCCAAGTCCTTTGCCTTACTGTAGACCATACAACAAGATTTCTGAGGGAATTGAGGGACCTTGAACACAAGAGGGTGGATGTCATATTTCAGGCTGTCTGAAAAAATATAAACTGATACTTTTCAAACATATTTTCATTGAAAAGCCATGTCATTAGATCATTGCAATTCTTTCCTCTTCTCATTTTAATTACTTTCTTGTGAGACTGAATGACTGATTGTCACCATTGTTGGAAGCTCCAGTTCTCCCACTGATTTACTGTTTGGCTCTACTGACACGTCTTTAAGTGTCCTTTGCTGATAAATAATTAGGTTAGTTAACAGTCTTACTCAGCAGTGCTGTATTCTAACCAATTGTGAAATGTCAAATAACCATATCAAAACCAGATCACTAGATCAAAGAGATTACAGTAATAAATATATTTATAATGCCTTCCCAAGTTTGTTTTCGACCAAAGTAAAGTTTGGGGAAAATTTTTTGAGCAAAGGGCAGATTTTTTTGTATGAGTATCAAGCTGAGCATTCAGATTTTTAAGATACCTCTGAGTGTTATGAATAGGAGTCTATGTATGCTTGTGGTTAATATGAGTAATTACTTAGGAACATGCCCTGAATTTGGAGAGACTCTTCAATTCCAAGGGCCCTTGAAACTTCTGGGTATCTGGGAGGTCTGCGAGACCAGGTGATCAGTGAGGTGTAATGGCACCATGAGCCACTGTGACATTGTCACAAACCCAGGGAAACTATTAGCCTCTTAACATCACTCCTAAAGGTGAATTTTACAAGAAGAGATTATTGCTTTTTGGATATGACTACATTTCTCTTCTGTATTACTCCCCCATTTCCTTTGAAGTCAGAGACGCCAAAATTGGCAGTTTCACTGTCTTGGTGCTATGTATGAAATGGTAGAGTCCTCTGAAAACTTTTTTCTTTCATGAACTTGTAAATATGAGAGTTTAAACTTACAGTGTTCAACAAAAGAAACTCTAAGTGCACACATGTAGTACTGCATGGTGCTCTGACACACATAAGTTTCAGAGGATGAGCACACTACCTTGACAGAAATAACTGGAAGCTCCGTTATTGGTAGGACACAATTTCTCAGATATCATGAAGGTTAAAAATGGGGTGAAAGGACTTGGCTTCTATGGCTCTGGCATGTACAAGTAAAACCATCAGTAAACTTTGAAGTATAAGACATTCTGCTACTTAAGAACGTTTGTTGAGAACATGTTTTTTGTCAAAATGGTGATACTCTAACCAAGAAGTCTGTTAGTCTGCATTCTTCCTGTACAACAACAGTTTCTGGGAATTGTTCTGCACAGAGGAGGGTACTATATCTTTATAAGACTCTGGTACAATCTAGCTGGATTGACATGATACGTTGTGAAGTTACCTATGTTGAGCTGGGTTCAGGATCTTGGCATGAGCTTGGCTTCTGCCAGAGGCTTGTCTCTGATTACTGAGCAACCCTGCAATACAACTCTCTTTGTCAAGGATGCTGACAAAGGAGGATGGAGGAAAGAGTAGAGGGAAAGAACATGAGCAACCACAGCTGTTTAGAGAGCCATGTGTGGCTGTGCACTGCATGAGGCCCAAAACTAACTTGAGGCCCCCTGTCAAATTCATGTTTACCCAAAGTGGCTCACTCCTTATCAAGTACCAGGCAGGGTGCAGGCTTCAGAAACTGTTTGTGATTTTTTGATGGTCCATGTGAAAACTAAATGGACGTGATCCATTTTCCCAG
Organism: Neopelma chrysocephalum; assembly: GCF_003984885.1. Classification (NCBI taxonomy): domain Eukaryota; kingdom Metazoa; phylum Chordata; class Aves; order Passeriformes; family Pipridae; genus Neopelma; species Neopelma chrysocephalum. Next base: position 315,586 of record NW_020925013.1, read on the forward strand.
TGAACTTGGTCAGAAGTGTGAGGGAGTCTTCTCTTTTGGTAGAGACTTCTCTTGCAGTTGGCTTTGTTAGCTTTCTCTCTGTCCCAGCAATGCTGTGGGATAGCATGTCCTCAAACTGTTAGCCTGTCCCTTTTCTGTCTGTCCATTCACTCCTGAAATCCGTATGTCTTTATCACATGGGAGGCAGGGAGCACAGCCAGTTTTGTTGACTGGTGTTCAGCTCCCTACTCTGTTTCATCAGTGAATGAAGCAGAATGATGTGTTTGATACCTTGCCAGCAGATCAATTGCTCTTATGCTGTGTTGCCATTCACTATAGAGTTAATTGCAAAGTTTGACAAAGTGGGCTGGGGACACTTACCCCATTCACATAACAGTAAGTGAGGACCGGTCCTGATTTAGCTGAAATAATCATTCACTGCCCAGATTCAGGTCTCCATTTCACAATTTGAGAGCCAAAACTTCACGCCAGAGCTGATTCTTATATTCATTTTTGAATGCCATAAAGGTTGCGAAACTCTGGCTTTCAAATACACAACTGAGACCCCTTCTCATATTTCTAATCAGCTGCAATTTGGAAAATTCATGCACATTAACATGGCAGTAATCACTGTGATGAATTTTGTGCTCATATTATGATGAAATGTAGATCACACTTATTTATGAGTTTTATAGTTTCACATTTTGCTGTAAAATCTATTGCTTTGTTAATATAATAAGTAAATAAACCATACAGACCTGCCTAGCTGGTTGGGGGTTCACTGCCAAATCCTCTTTATTCAAATGAGACAACAACTTATATATGGGTTAAGAAGTCACACCATGTGACCTTAACAAGCAATCACCCTGGGTATCACAGCCCATGTGATAGAGTACTTGGGAAAACTACATCTCCCAGGGTGCTGTTCGGCACCCTTCCTGTAACCCGACTCCTACAAAAATCCTAAGTGATTCATTTGTTGTGTAAGACCTCATGTGCAAGAAAAATTAGCTTTTTCTGGCAAGAGTTACAACCTATAATTGAATTATCAACAGGACTTATTCCACTGTAAGTGCTGAATGAGCTTTCTTTTCTTATTATGGAGGGAGGGATTTCTATATCTGTACAATCAAACTGAAGACCCATAGCTATTTCACTGGGTTTGGTTGCACTGGTCTTTCTGAGAAAAATATTTTTCAGTTACATAATTCAAATAATTGAAATAAGCATTTGGCTTAACTGCAACATGATGGTAGATTTGTTACCTCCATTGGTAGCCTGACCTTTTCAAGATGTGTCCTCAAAGATGATCCAGAAAACAATTTTCACCTCTGTCCTTGTTTCAGTCAGTCAATCTGTCGCTGAGACACATTTTACATTCAATAGCACATGAAAGACAAACGATCTGAAAAGAAATGTATCTCTACTAAAGAAAAGCATGCAGTCTCACAGGTATCAGGTTGTGAGCAACAATTCAGAGTTGCTTTTGTCCTTACTCACACTGTCAGATGAGTTATTTATGGATTTATTTAAGGATTTGAAGAATCTCTGACATTTCTGACATCCACATGTGTCCATATTGCCTTTTTCTTTCCTTAGCCTGTCGGCCTAGGATTTCTGAGGAATAAATGGTATAATTTCCAAGCATGTTGAAATAACTGTTATGTTCACAAGTCCCACATGAAAAGAATTGTCTCTTACAAATGAAAGTTTGGGAAGGAAGATGTTAGTTGCTTTTAATACTTAGCAAAGCATATATACCAGAAAGGCTTTATAACCTGTTCTGAACACATGACACAATACTGAATACTTAGCTCCCCTAGGTCTCTATTCAGTAACTAATTTCTTCCTTTTTGAGGAAATGAAGTATCTTCCACTCTTCAAATGATTTTTCTGACTCTTCTTTGTACTTTTTCCAATACTTCAAAGTCTTACAAAATACAGCCAACACCACTGATATGCTCTAGTAATGTGTTACCAATGGTCTACATAAGGTAAAATTGTGTGGGTCCTATTTTCAATTAAGTTCCTACTTAGGAGCTTCTGTTTTTTTCCTAGCTCCCACTTTCTGACTTTTTTTTTTGTCAGAGGGTAGTAGTAGTAGATAATTTACCGACGTCTTTGTTTTTCAAGCTGAGGTTTTACTGCTTTTCTACCAGGATCCTTACGAGCTTTTCACGACTAACTTTTCAAGATGCAGTCACTCATTCTATGTGTGTGGTCTTTATCCATTGTTCTTAAGAACTGTAAGGGATTTTACTTTCAACTATATATGATATATTTTAATGAATCAGCTTAATGAGCCTTCAAGATTACACTGTGGGACTGTCTCACATAAAGGAACAGTTGAAGATGTTCTAAAATAAATCAATATAATGAACACTAATTTATTCTAAAATAAATCATATAATGAACACTATAGAGATAGTATTCTCTATAGATTTCTAAAAGAACTCACTTGAACTGCCAACTGCGATATTTAAAAAATCCTTACACTGAACGCTCTGTTATCAGACAGTTGAAGATGGCTAATGCATCATAATTTTAAAAACATTTCAGGAGTGATCCAAGAAACTACAGATCATATTAACTAAACTGATAATAATCATGCTAAAAATGAAATAAATTAACAGATTTATAACTGTTATATGGTGGCAAATAACTACCACTTTTTTTTTTTGTATAGGAGATCATATTTGATAATTCTATCAGAATTTTTTGAAGAAACCATTGATGACATGGATTGGTTGGCAAAATTTATAAGATTTATTTAGATTTTAAAAATGTTTCTGGTATAGTTTCTCTCCAAAAGCTTTTAAGGAAACCATAGCGTTATGGAAGGAGATCTTCTATGACATATTAAATTCAGGAATTAAAAGATAGAAAGAAACTGTGATTTTTCAGGTTGGATGGATTTTCTCAGTCCATAAAAAGCTATGATGAATGTTGTGCTGTTAAGTCAAGAATAATTTGGGAACAGGTTGAACATGAGGATGTGCGGTGATTCAGAGTTGCAGTAAAGTTCCACAATCAGAGGCTGCACTGTAACATGGCAAACAAAACTAGATGCTGAGAAATGAAATGGAAAGTGTTGAGGAAAACAGTCTTGAGAAGCTAAATACAACAAAAATCTTTGTGTGAACTAATGTCACTTAGAAAAAAGTATTTTGAGGACACAGTTCATTGAGGACTTCGGCTCAGTGTTCAATAGCAATCAAAAGCAAAGAAAAAAATCCTACATAGGATGTAAATGTTCAAAAAAGAACTAATCAACAGCACGCAAAACATCCTGTAGAAATCCATGGTATATACATTCCTTGAAAACTCCCTGTAGGTCCAGTTGCCTCACACTTTCCCCAAAATGGTAAAGAGAAATAAAAAGAATACAGAAAACAGCAGGAAAGTATACCTATATTGTCTAAATACATACCTATATTGTCTAGCAGGATTTCAGCTGGGAACAAGACATTTAAAGGAATATATATGCATGTTTATGAAATCATGACTGTCAACTAGACGGCAAAGAGAAAACTGTCAGATGGCACTTTCAAAACAAGAAAAGAAGGTAATTGTCCACACAACATATAGTTAATCTATGAAGTTTGGTGCTGCAAGATGCTGAGTGTTGAAACATTCCATGCTTTCAGAAGATAGTTAGACAAAACATAAAAAGAAGTCCATCAGAAGCTATTAATCATGGGGACAAACACGTCTAAATCAGCAGCCCCTTTAAACTGGAAGTGCACACTGTGTGAACTGTCACAGCACATTTGCCATGTTCTTGTCAGGTTTGGTAGGCATTCACTCTGGGTCACTGCATTAAAAACGATGTGAGGCTAGACAGACTTTTGCCTAACCCAAGGCAGTTGTTCTTACATTATGTTTTCAATTAAAGTTGTCTCTATCATTCTGTATATTAAATGTTCTGTTCAAATGCATATCTTTATCATAGTGCTTTTTAAATGTTGCAGTAAGGCATAGAGGTCCCTCCCCAAGCAGTATCTTTCTGGCATTATAAGCCAAATGTGCATATAATAATGCTGTGTGCCCCAAGGAGTTCAGTTATGTCTGTTCTTCAGATAGCCCTGGAACACCTGCTATGCTGGTGCTTTTCTCACGCTGAGATGCAATGCCAGTGCACCTTGGTGAGCAGGAAGAGATTTACTCCTCTTACAGCCTGCTTTGACTGCTCCCTGCCTCAAGTAAGGTGATAGCTTAAGCTATGGTCAGCGTCGCAGCAAAGAAGGGGGAAAAAGACAGGATAGCGATGCACACCTATCAGAGAAAAACATGGTTGTTAATGCCTTCAAATATTACCATTTGACCTACCCCTTTCATCAGCCATAAGATCCCACCTGCATTTACTTTGAAAAAAATAAAATTCTTGGTTTATTATTTCAAGGAGATGGATACATTTCAAGCTTATATGGGCACATACTTTATTTAGAAAACTACTGTGTTGCATTTGTCGGTGTTCCACACGTTGTGATAAAGTTGGAAACCATCCCTGAGAAACTGGTCAGAACTCTCTTAGAGTTCCTAGGGAATTTAATTATCTTTATTTCTATCTCTAAATTCTACTGCAGCTATTTCCCAGAATAAAATTAGCCACTGTCAACTAAGTGTATTGACACTGTATTTTACACCTTCCATCTTTTGCAGCTCCCAGAGACCCTCAAGATACTGCCTGAGCTTTTCTTTTACACTCACCTATATTGCATTATGATGATGTTTTTGAGACTGGAGATGTCTGAAACTGCAAACCAAAGTTTGATACTGCTTGTGTTTTAAAAACCTTCAGTAAGAAAAAGAAAAAAAGAAATTGTAGACAGGTCTAGTGCTTAATTATAGCAACAAACCAGACCAGGAAGTGTGCAAGCCTGAGGCATCTGTATATGCTTTGGGTGTGTTATGAGACAAAAGATTAATCTGGCCAAATTCCCTTTGTAATTTGGATTCTGTGGGACAATCATAACACTTTTTCAATTAGTACTGAAATAGGAAGACAGATCCCTTCACTTTCAAGGAGTTTCTTAGCATGAAATTTCTGCATATGTATTTGAAGTGATCCCAAATGGATCCCAGACAAGCTGCTTTCATCATACTGGGTGCATTAGAAACAAAGAAATGACAAATCTCTTTTACAAACTCGCAGCACTGGTTTTATGAGGGAAACTGTAAATATCTTCAAAAGCTAGTTGAGAGCTAAGTGTGCTTCATAGTCACTGCAGTGACTGAAGCTAGGATGGGGTAACTTTAAAAATGGATCTTCATTCATGAAGAATTTCTAAACAGATCTCACACTGGTCTCCGAAAATATTCCCAGCCTGCTCAGGTGTCAGTTACTCTACAGTACACATCTACTTCTCAAGCTTGAGGATTGAGACTGGGGTATTAAAGAGGTGGATAGTTCCCCTCATTCTTTATTAAGGATAGTTCTGACAGCAGTCTCCACATATTTTCTTCCAAATCTTTCATCTACACCCTGGATTTCATGGGTGAATTTCATCTGATTCCAGATGCAAAATCATATGCTCTGTGATTGTATTTCTATTAGATCCTCTGACTCTGCTTGAAAGAAACAGTGACCCCATTATACAAGAATTAATACGGAGGACTGATCAAACTAAATGGCATGCAAGGCCATAGTGTCCACGTGAGATAAGTACACATGGAGGAGGACAAGCTCACGTGTCAAGATCATACACTGTGTTTTGGGTTAAATGACTGGCATTTGTTTCTTCAAGGAGTCTCTATCTTCTTTTTTTGTTCCTGATCTCTGATAATGAGAACACTTCCATGTTTTTGGGTTATGACATGGGGACAGAAAAACATGCTGGGCTCTAGAAAAGAAGACATGTGGAGCAACTGTCTTTAATTGAGGGAGAGGGGATGGAAGGATGTTTGGTTGTAAATTTAATTACCAAGACTGTGTCTGGTATTCCAAGACAGATAATCACCTGTCCATGCTCAGAAGGAATTTCCCATAGAACATAAGTGTATTCAAGGCTAGAGACAGGTTTATGCAGGCTGAACCTGTAGGATCTTTTTTTCTGACTTTAATTCTTTGAGGGCAGTAGGATTTGCACTGTTATTATAGCTTCAAGATAGCATTTCAGCCTTTCTATTCCAACATACTTAATTGGGGTGTGTAGGGTGTTAAGGTCCTCATCCTCATGAAACTCTGATCTGGGGAACAGCAGAACAACCTCTCTGTATCCTAGGCTGCATCAAAACTAGCATGAGTGGCAGCTTAAGAGAGGTGATTCCCGCTTTTACTCTCTTCTGGTAAGACCCTTACCTGAAGTGCTACATCAAGCTCTGGGGTTCCCAACAGAAAGGACATAGAGAGAGTCCAGAGGAAAGCCACAAAGGTGATCAGAGGGCTGGAACACCTCCTCTATGAAGACAGGCTGAGAGACAATCTGGACAAGAGAAGGCTTCAAGGAGACCTTAGAGCACCTTCCCTAAAGGACACCTACAAGAGGGACAAGCCAGAGACTTATTGTAAGGATATGTCGTGGTAGGATAAGGCGGAATGAACTCAAGCTGAAGGACTGTAGATATTAATAAGAAATTCTTTACTATGAGGGTCGTGAGCCACCATGACAGGTTGCTCAGAGTAGCTGTGAATGTCCCATGCCTTGAAGTGTTCCAGGCCCGATTGGATAGGTCTTTGGGCAATCTGGTTTTGTGAAAGGTGTCCCTGCCTATGGCAGGCAGGTTGGAACAAGATGATCTTTAAGGTCCCTTCCAACCCAGGCCATTCTGTGATTTAATGATTTTCTGTAAGAGGAAAATTGCAGACATAGTTGTAGCAGGATGCTGTATATACAGGTCCTGCAATTTGGACTTAGATTCTCTTAAACATTTTCTCCCCTTCAAACCATACTGGGTCTTTTTTGTGACAGTCATTTCAACTAGGAAGATCATGATTCAAACAAAGAAGCAGATGTGCTGAATGAGAGCTTGAAAAAAGAATTGCGTGTCTTGTACAAGAACTTCCTCGTGATAATACATGTGTAGAACAGTATCTGGCAAAAAACCCAGGGTCCTTAGTATATGTTCATGAGTATTACACCATAATTTCACCCTCTGCTGATTTACTCAGAGTTAATGCACTCTGAGTACTTGCAATGAGCAAAGAACATGGGCAGCAAACACTGACTTTTTACTTCCTAATTTTGATTCCATTTAATGCATTTCCTGGAGATATTCCCACTAGTTAATTTAGCTGCACATACACACGCAGTCCTTCTTGGGTAAAAAGGTGATGAAACCCAAATAATTGCCAAAATATAATTTTAAACACTTATAACTCCATAGTATAACCATCAGTTTCTCCAAAAATGTTTTTCAAGATATTTTCCCTGTTGAAGACTACTTTTTTTTTCCAGAATGTTTCTTTCCTCAAGGATCCCTGACCAGCAATGAAAATGTGTCACTATATAGAAAAGAAGTTGTGGTTTTTTTCTTCACATTTCTCTGATGTAAAACACATTTAGAGGTAGTCTCTTTGATGAAAGCCTGAAGCAAAATGACAGCTGTGGGTAAAAACTAGCCTGGGACAATTATAACCAAACAATTTCAGGAAGCAATGAGTAATTTGAGATAAATATTCTAATGGGAAAGCTGGCACAATTTTTGGCTTGGTTTGCTTTTAAATCTGATATCCTAACTGACACAGCAGAAATCCTCATACAGGCATAGGTATCATCATTAAAGAAAATATCCTTTTGCCATCAAAGCTTTTCATCCAGAAAGTGAGAGAAATTTATGCCAAGGAGTAGACTATTCAACCAATAGACTAGTGTAGACCCAGAGAGTCCACCAGTATAATTCCATAGTGGGACAAATTGTCATAAAAAATTTTAGAAGAGAAGCTGATACAAGAAGTACATGTTCATAGTACCTCATACCTACAACTGCTTCACAGGAGACCTTGAAGAATATTTTCCTTTTTCTCTTTGTTCATATCTTCTAATTTCATGGTTAAATCACAAAACACCCTTATAGAATCTTGATGCAACTATTTTAGACTATGCTATTAAGTTTAGCTTCCTTTTATCATGATATAATCATTATCATGACAGTTCTTCACTGTTGGAGGATTCACAGTTGTTCAACTGGTTGGATGGCTCCTATTTGAACTTTCTGCAAACATGAACATTTAGGAATAAGAATACATTTGAACAGAAGGCACATGTTGGACATAGAGTCCTTTTTTTTTTTTTTGTTACCTGAGAAGTAAGTCCCTGTCTAGGCATTATTGAAGTTCTTGGAGTGTACCCTCTACTGGAAAAGTGCTCCAGATTCTGTAGTAAGAAAATGGCTTTTGCTTCCCAGTCTGAAAAAGGAATAAAAATCTTATTTATTGGACAGATAAAAGTAGTGTGCCTGGACCTCTTATAGAATTTGGAGCATAGATAGGATTGCTAAAGAAATTAACTTATATTTGTGGGATGTTTGACAGATTTGGGGGTTTCTTTCAAAGTTCTGTGCACGCTACAGCCTAAAGGATGGAACTCCGACTGTCGGCATCCTACGCAGTACAAGAACTTTCTGTCTCAGGAACTTAATGTTCATGTGAAGGGTTTACAATAATGTCACTAATAGCTTTGGAAAAAGAGATTAAACAGCAAATTCTTCTTTCCATTCAAAGTTAGTACTAAGGCAGATATACTTCCGAATTACACCACTACCAATTGTGCACAATTAGGGCAACTGACTTGTTTTCTGTAATGAGTTCTCATAGCTACAAAAATTTTCAACTACTTTTCTTGGCCAGTAAACATGGAGGAATTAACAAGCCCAATTATACTAGCAAAACTAGAGAGTGCGGACAGATCTACTTTATTTCCATTTCCTTAACAAGTGAACAATAATATATTCTCTAACAACTGATGCTTTACCTCAACAAATGTAATTTCTATGTTCATAATCTTAATCTGCATACTTGAAAACTCACCTATTGGAGATCTAACCACTTGCACCAGCAAAGATGAGGCCACATATTTACCAAGAGTTATTTGCCAGGAAGGCCTTAGGCCTGTGTTTAGTTATTGAGGTATAAAGGTGTGGGGCAGGGCTTACTCCGTGTCGAAGCCTCTACAACTCTAAATATGAGAAGTGGGACCAGAATTTGAGAGAGCTTTTATGCTTTTATGCTTTGTAAAAACAGATGACAATCAATACATGTTTCTTCAGGTTTTCTCAGGCTACAATTAAAAAATGAGCGTAGAACAAGGTTACCACACAGGAGTTTTCCATTTTCTTTTAGAAATATCACCAATAAAAGAACTAATCATAGTTCCTAGGTTAGTCTCAGGAATAATGATGTTTTTGAAACATGCTTACTTAAAATCTGAGAATCGATTTCTTCATGCTTCATAAAAGGCATTTATGAATGCCATAAACTTGACATGCTTGTCATAGACTATATTCTCAACATTGTAAAAGTTGAGTTCATTCATTCACGTTGAGTACAGTGAACACACTGACATACAGTAACTTTCACCTTTGATGGGGAAGAGATTAGCTATTGAACTTGGCTGAAAGTAGCTCTCCAACCTGTGGCTAGACAACACAGTGACCTTGTTGTCTAAGTATTCAAAGGCAGAGTACATATCTGAAATAAGTCAGACGAATTGTGTCCTTAAAATGTTAAAATGCATCCACTCCATTGACTACAAAGGAAGTCTGCTAATTTGGAGATAGTTATCTACGTTGCTGACACCAAAAGTTAAAGAAGTTCAGAGGTACAAAATATTGAGTGGCACTGTTAAAAGGCCTGATCTATGCCTAAGGCCTGATCTATGCAAACATGTAACACCAGCAGAGTTTGGTGATGTACATAGTAAATATATATATAATATTATGTACATAAAAATGCACATAATAAGTAGCCAATAAATCCCATAGAATGACTACAGTTTTCCTAGTATAAAAATGCCATATTTCAATATATGATTATTGTTTCCATTCTACATCTAGAATAAAAGACATGAGCTCTTTATATTGAGGTAATTGCCTATATCCCAAGCTGGTTATATTGCTTCATCTATACTTGCCTAGAAGAAGAATTACAATTCTTCAAAGCAGAGAATGGAACATGGTTTCCTCACACAGTTTGCACAACATTTCAGTATGTTAACTACATTTAAACACATTGTCAAAAAAATTTATAATTAATAAACTTCAGAAGCATGTAAAAACATTACACTGTAATTAAATTAAAAAAGATGATAGCACAGCATGCTGTTTATAAAGGACTCTGACATAATAATGGATGGGTGGGATTCAGTTCATCTTCCAAAGACTACAGTGTAGTTGTGTTTGATATCTCAGAGCTCTTCTAGCAAATGAAGAGAAATACATGCAGAGAGTGATTCATCTCATTCTGAGAGATGTCTACAATAAGCAAGACATTGCATTTTACAAGTGCCTGTTTCTCTCCTCCCACTGCACAAGGAGTCCAGATGACTAGCTCTGAGGTAAGTGGCTATCGTGTAGACATTTATACCTGGGGAAATGAATCCTGTTCCACATTTCTCAGAGAGTAACCAAAAATGGGTGACCAAATAAGGCATAGGATGCTGACAGAACTGTTCCACGTGTGATCATGCAGTTCTTCCAAAGTAGCATAAACCTTTTCCTCTTGTCATAGCAAACAAGTAAACAGGTTTTGAAAAAAGGTCAGACCAGGTTTGTCATATGATATTCCCGAGGGCTAAACAGAGGACAGGACTCAATCTATTTTAAATTAAACAGTTCATTAATGTTATATATGTATATTATGTAAGGGGGAGGTGCTTATGTGTCAGAGGTAATGGTTAAGCAAAGATCTGGCTCTCCCACACTGATACGTGAGAAAAGAACTGTGTAATGGCTATTCTACTCAGCTCTTTGGGCATTAAAAAAAAAACCTGTGTCCTGTTTCTTTTCCCTGTCTCTTAGGGAAAAGGTTATGTCTAGAGCTGCTCTTTACTGCTAAAATTTTAGCTGTAGGCAGAGGTCATGCATTGAGAATGCATCTGTTGGCTCTCATCTTTCTCGTCTTCACTATTGATAAGAAATTGTGTGTGGCTCAGAGTAGGTCCCAAACTATTGCAGCAGATACTAAGGGATCCCTGAATATGTCTTGAGCCAAAATGGGCTAAGAGGGACGCTGTTTAACAAAAGATCAGACTTGAAGACATTTTTAAAAAGATCTATTAGTAGTCATGCTTTCTGCACCAGCAACATCAAGAAAGAGAAATGGCACTGTACTTCAATGTTTACGTTATCTTTCACTTCTACATCCATAGGCACTCTTCTTAAATAATAACAATTTCCATTTAACTCCTACAGAACTTCATTTATAAACAAAAATTCTGAAACGTGGACAGAAGAATAAAGCTGTTTAATATCTATATCATATAACAATCTGTACTGATGACATGTCTCTGTGTAGAGAATTACTATTTGGAATAATTCAAGGACCTGGTAGCAGCAGAGGTTTTTGGTGGAGGGAAGGTGGTGTTTCAAGGTACTGCCGTCTCTCCTTCATTATATGATCCAGACATCAGGCAGTGCTGCTACCCTACATAGCAGACGTCCCCCAGCACAAGTCCTCCAGTTCAGGAAAATGTTACACAGAAATAATGACTACATGGAGCAAATTATTAAACCTTCCTTCCTTCCTTCCTGCCTTTCTTCTTGCCTGCCTTCCTGCCTGTCTGCCTGCCTATCTGCCTGCATCTCTCCCTCTCTCCCTCTCTTTTGGTGCCTAGACTTACATCACCTTAAGCCTTCTTGAGCAGGTAAACTAATATCTGAGCTGGAGCTTGAGCATGTGCCATGCTTTCCATTTCTGATAAACATGTTTTTCTTTACTAGAAATATTTCCCACTCTTGGTCTGAATAATCTGACTAATAGTGTGAGAAGCTTTAGGTTTACATGCTATTGACTCTAGTTTTCTTTCATGGTGTTGATAATTTAGCATTTTGAGTCATCATTCTAAAGGGGAAGAAAAAGATTTATTAAATCCTGTGCAGTCAGCACATTTTAAAGCTGTTGCTGTGAGAGGCATCGCTTCTTGGCTCTGCTCTACATATAGATCTTATGTAATAATACAGAAGAGTCATGTCCTGTGTGGCATACATGACTAAAAATTAATTTGTTAATTTATGAAGCTGTTTTATGTCCCTTAATCCTGAAAAAAAATTCTTTCATATTTACCTGAGTGTTCTAAATTTTATGGATAACTGTTAAGCCTCAGAATAATGACCCCCACCTTCTACATGCACATGGTGCCTTGTATGGGAGAAGAATTTTAATATTTTCAGAGAAAGTTGAATCAGCTGAGTGGCAAGCCTAAAATAAGTAACTGCAGCATTTGTTAACTGAACTTGCTAACCTGTAGAACAAAAACTGTGATAGATGGTTTGTAAAGAGATTTCTTTTTCAGCTGAAACATCCTCTAAAAGGCCTGTCTTTCACTGTTAATGCAAAGAGGGAGAACTTTGCTTCCTATTCTTAGTTGTCTGGTGTGTCAGGGCTGCATATGTGAACAACCCAGTCAGATCCAAAAAGGTGAAGGACAGAGGGGCTATCCAGGAACCCAAAGGCAGAGTTGTCACTGGGTCACTAACAACAGCAGAAACATGAAAATCAAAGAAATTTATGTAGGGTGGATTCACTGATCTTATTCAACTCAAAACTGGTAGTTTGAGTGCAAATACTTGTAGTGTTGGTAGGAACTAAAGGGAGCATTTTATGTGGGAAGACCTGAGATCATGTTATGGGCAAGAAAGCATGGAGTCTCAGGCGGTAGTGGTGCATGTGTCCTCAGACCCAGGTCACTCTAGCATGTCTAAGAAGTATTTTGTGATGATACCATGAAAAATGAAGAAACGGAGTGAGTTATAATGGGTTAAACTGCTGTCAAATAGCAAATCTAGATGACTATGCTGCTAAATTTGTTATTTTAATATGTGCTGGTTTTGGTTGGGGTAGTTAACTTTCTTCACAGTGGCTAGTATGGGGCTGTGTTTTGAATTTGTGCTGAACACAGGGTTGATAATATGGAGATGTTTTTGTCATTGATAAGCAAGGTGTGGTGGGGGAAAAAAGTTTTCCTCCTGGAGTTAAAAAATGGTAACCCCAAGGGGGTGGTGACCCTTAGGGTTGAGCCAATGAGCGCTCCTGCAAAATATAAACATATCAACAACCAGACCGGAAAAGAAGGGTAGATGTAGTTGCTGTGGGAGAAGAGGTGGCCATGTTCTAAGCCACGAGGAAGGGGCCCGGAGCCCCGTTGGGCGCTAGGCCCCCCCCAGCCCCAGCTGGGGGCTACAGGAACTTGGAACAGTGTTAGACTGGGCTAAGTATCTGTAGCTGAGAAGCTGGGAGGTTTTTTCTCCACTGGGAGTGGGCAGTAGGAGCAGTGGCGGCAGAGCAGCAGTGAACAGAGAAACTATGGCAGAAGGCCAAGCAGATAAGAAGCAAGCAGCAGAGACGGCATGCAGCCAAGAGAGGCAGAGAGAACTCCTGCAAGGAGAGAGAGAGAGAGAGGGAGAGAGAACTAATCTCTATGGACAGAGTTTTGGGGTAAGAACTGAAACCAAAACCCCCCAAAACCCTTTTGAGACCCCTCCTAGGAGGAGGGAGATGGACTCCTACTTGAGAGGAGTCTTAGAGTGCTACAGCACTAGAGAGAGGAGCTAAGAAGCTCAAGGCGTCACGGAGCTGGACCGGGACGGCCAGAAGGAATGTGGAGGAGGGCCTCGCCCCCCGCCACTGCTAAGCTAGCAGCCTGAGACAGAGCACGGGAGCTCTGCAAGGGAGCTTGAATCCCCTGAGGATAGGGACCGTCACGAAGACTCCTGCACTCCGTGATGTGACGTGGTGAAGCAATCTTTGTCCCGGTGAACGCGGCCCACGGAAGAGAAAGACCCTTGCGTGGAGTTGAAGGGCCGAGACGGGCTTGGAGACTTCCCCCCTTGTGTGTGTTTAGAAAGAGGTCCAGCTACAGCTGCTGCATGGAAGAGAGAGAGAGAGAGACTGCTGCCCTAGAGAGACTACTGCTCTGAGAGTGGAAAGAATCTTTCCTTTTCCCTTCTGGACTCTCATTGGAGGGCAAAGAGATTGATCCACTGTAAATACTGATTTATCATAGGAGAGATAGTTAAGATTATGTGTGTAATGTATTATAATATTTATTTGTACAGTGATTGTAATATAATTCCCTTTTCCCCCATATTGAGTCTCGTGTTTTTGTCTGGAAAACCCATCTCACACTGGGTTGAATTGTGGTAGGGGGGCTTGGACTTGGGAATTGGATTTTAGGGGTCTCAAACCATTAAACAAGGGCTTACACAGAGCCAAGGCCTTTTCTGCTTTTAGTACTGCCATGCTGGCAAGGGGGCTTGGAGTACATGGGAGATTGGGTGGAGACACAGCCAAGACAGGTGACCCAAACTGACCAAAGGGATGTTCCAGACCATATGACATCATGCTCAGTATATAAAGTGGAGGGAAAAGGGAGGAAGGTAGAACATTTGGAGTGATGGTGTTTGTCTTCCCAAGTCACTGTCACATGTGATGTGACCCTGCTCACCTAGAGATGGCTGAACACCTGCCTGCCTATGGGAAGCAGTGAATTAATGCCTTGTTTTGCTCTGCTTGTGTGCACAGCTTTTGCTTTCCCTGTTAAACCGTCTTTATCTCAACTTACGAGTTTCCCAGCTTTTACCCTCTGATTCTCTCCCTTTTCCCGCTGGTGGGGGAATGAGTGAGCAAGTGCGTAGGGCTTGGTTGATGACTGGGATTAAAACAGAACATAACACAACACTTAAAAAACCTGATTTCTGACTGTAACATTCTACAGAATGTAGGTTGCCCTTGCTTAAGCACAGCCAGACACGTTGATGGCATGTGAATTATGGCCCCATCCCTTCCTTTTCTCTTCTCCCTGGTTTCCTTCCTTGCTCTAAAATAGCAGTTGGTTACTGCGCCAAGGATGCTCCAGGCATACTCACCTAAGATGCAAACAGAATCAGGGGTCACGAAGATCGCCAAGTCACTAACCAAAATTACATTGTTATTTTTATCCTTATTTTTACCCTCCTGTATCTATTGTGGTTTTGTTTGTTTGGTTGTTTGTTTGTTTTTAGGGTGGATTCATTTTAAGTTTTCGAAAACTGAGAAAACTACTTTGAAATTCAAATCAAAAGGATCCATTCAGTTCAGTAGAGGAGAATTAAGTTTTTGATTCTGTTATCGGGCAACATAAATTTCTGAAGCAAATGTTGGAATGTCACTGTGAAAATGGCCACATTGCTCAAAACTACCATTCCTATGCCTCAGGAAACAGTTTGAATATAAGCCAGCGATTATTTCCTGAAATTATAGACCGTACCTCTTGAGAAACACTGGTCCCACATTTGCTGCAAATTTCTTGTGATAAGTTAGAGGGAGTAAGGTCTAAGTTGTTCCTACCTGTGTCTCAAGGAGAGATGTGTAACAGTACAATGATATTACAATTGTAATTATAATAATTTACAATTATTCATTTGGAAATTCGTATTTTTAACCTCTAAAATATTCCTTTAGTTCCAATTTCTTCTTGTAACACATGTAGGTGTACTGTCCACTTGTGAAAATTTCCTACATCTGGGCTGAAACCTATGTTAATCTTTGTCTCTAAGAGCACTTCTTGCACTATGTCTTCCAAATGTTCTTTTTCACTTTATGACCATGAAATTTCTTGGAGATCCAGCTTTACTCAACTTTCTGCTGTGTAGAGTTTTGTATATAGTATTTCTTGCTCCTGGTATGAAACGTAGAGAGAGGATTGATTAGTTCTGAACTTTTGTAGCAGGTCTTTAACTCTCTTCTGTGCATCTGCTTATGATGAGAAGCTTAAATGAGAAAGAAAAAAGGGTCAAGCCTCAGGAAAAGGCTGTTAAGACTTAGTTTCATTTTATGCCAACTGATTTAGTTCAGGGACTGGAACAACTTTCATTTCTTTTCTATACTCCCCCCTCTCCATCCCTCTCACTTTTTAAGCAAACTGAACTGTCCTTTGAAAAGCAAAGGAAGTTGTGCAGATCCAGGTTATATATAATCAGAAATAACAAGGATCTTGGAAAATCTGAAACTTCCTGTCACTCAGTGCATTACACCACTTGTGTTGTTTTTAACAGTTCTCGAAATAGACACATGGAGTGATAAACCAAATCAAATTTTTAACCACATATTTCCTCATGCTGCTCATGCTCTCAAAACACGTAAGTCCTTCTAATAAAATTTTCTCAGTTGACATAATGCTGACGAAGGCCTCTCTGCCTTGTTTTGGAAGAAAATACAGCTTCTAACATCTCCTGTCTGAGAACAGATCGAGAGAGTTGGGGTAGTTTAGCCTGGACAAGAGAAGGCTTGATGAGACCTTAGAGCACCTTACAGTAGTAAAGGAGGCCTAGAGGAAAGATGGGGAGAGACTCTTTATCAGGGAGTGCAGTGATAGAATGAACGGTATTGTTTTTAAGTGGAAAGAGGATAGACTTAGATTAGATGTAAGGATTAGTTGTAAGGAATACATTCTTCACCATGAGGGTGGTGAAACACTGGAACTGGTTGCCAGAGAGGTTGTGAATGCCCCCTCTTTGGGAATGTTCAAGGCCAGGCTGGATGGGATTTTGAGCAACCTGTTCTAGTGGAAGGTGTTCCTGCCCTTTACAGGGGACTTGGAATGAGGTGATCTTTAAGGACCCAAACCATATGGCTCTGTGATTCTAGATGAAAAGCTTTCAGCTCCATAAGTACTTGTCTCAGCTCTAGGTTTATTTTCAATGTAATGCCTTCAGTTTGGCATAACGAGGTAATATTAGTGTAATTTAGTCTTTCTATGTTGTGCAACAGAGTATGACTCCTTGTTAGAATAACTGCTTAATTGATGAACAGGACCTGCTGTGTCAAGTGATGGAGGCTTTTTAGATATTTAATGTAATGTGTAAGCTAAAACAAAGCCTTGAAGGAGCAGGAACACTAAAAAAAAAAAAAAGATGCAGAGCAGATAAAAAGGCTTTGGAAGGGAATGAAAAAAGCTTAAATATAGTAAAAATTAGGTTCCTGTATTATGAGGTATAATTATTTTTCCTACTCTCTCCCTTCTAATTGGCAGCCATTTACAGGGGGTGTTACTGAGAAGGCAATGTTGAAAACAATATTAATTAACATCATCACTAAGAGATAATAGATCTGGATATTGGGACCCTTTTATCTGCAGTCTTTACCTCTTGTTGTTAACTTGCTTCTCTGATGGAGGCTGATATGTACAGACCTGTGCTACTTCAAGAAATACACCCAATCATGTGTGGGTAGGGCTCAGAAACAGAGAGGTCTCTGAAGAAAGGGTCCTGACTTACCTATACTTTCATTTTGATTCATGGCTCAACTTTAATGCATACTTTCTTCTCTTGGCTTTTTCTTTCTTCCCCCCACTCACTGGAATAGGATATTAACTGTATTCCTGTGTATTACATTCCCTTCGATAACAAAAGTTACTTTATATGGAGATTAATTTAAAAAAATTAATAATTAAATAAACTACTCTAATAATTGTTAAAGAAATAAAGGCCAAATTCTGTCTTGTCTTTAGTCTTTAGATTTCCATATTAAAATGCACGATTGAGATGTGCTATTATACTGGCCTTTAAATGCTGTATTTGAAAAAATATCTTTTCAGGCTTCTTACAACTAAACAAAAGAATTTCAAGTTAGTGTGAGACTGAACTAAAATACAGAAGAACTCGCAACAATATGCAGCATTCAGAGCTCCAGAAGTATATCTGCACCCACATGCCTCAACTAATTGCTTCATGATTTAGAAACCATTCCTTCTAAGGCATGTTCAGACAAAAGATGGAAAAGTTTAGTCTGTGCCAACTTTGCAAAGTACTTACTCCACAGAACAACTTTGCTATGTTGATAGTCCATGTAAGGACTACACTCAGGAGAATTCTTAAACTGTGTTGTAGGAACTCTGTGCAGTAAATATTCTTGATGCACTTCCAACTCTGGCTTTGTGTGGTAAAGATACTCATGTCAGGCAAAATGTTGCTCAGAGTATAAGGAAGAGAGTACCTTTAACATTCTTAGCATTAGATTCTTCAGATTTTTACTGTGACTGTCTATACATAGGGATTTAGTGATGTCTTAATGGCAAGGGTGTTTTTAGGAATTTGTACAGTCCTGGCAGATACAACTGTAATGCTAAGGCCTGAAGAACCAGCCCTGAGCCAAAGTTGACCTACAGGCTGAACTCTCCAAACTAGTATTGTATTTAGTGATATATTTATTTCTTAACCAAGATGCTATATAATGCTATAAGAATACACATTTATGCTTGTTAGCACAGCATGTTATCAATAATTAGTAAGGCCTGTATGTGTTATAAATATATCTTCCTTTTCAACCAGGCTGCAAAAAACAGTAAGGCCTCACACAGTCGCAGCCGGTTCATATTTGAGATACCAATGTAACCATAAATTCTGTATTTAGAGACCAGCCAATGCCAGGAGGCATTTGATAAATGTTAGTCTGAAGTGACTCTTAGGTTTTGCCCTGGGTTCTGGCCAGGCCCAAGGGGAAAACCAAGGGGGAGAATAAAGCCAGACTGTTCTGCTGCACCAATCGAGTGATGTAAGCTGGTTTGTTTAACACTATATAAGCTGGACCCTCTCACAGAGAAGGTGGATGCCTCACCTGCAAGTGGATGTGTTGCGTAGGATTTCCTAGTTACTGGGAAGGGGTTCTCCAGACCTTTGCTGTGACCAGGGGCATCTCCAGCTGAAGGGTGGTCTGGATGATGCTGGTAATTTATTACTCAGGGTAACTGGTGATGTATGTCTCAATTACTATAAAACTTTCTTTGTAGTAATGATTAGATGCATTGTTAAGTGTATCCTTTCATAAACCACTGTTTCTTTTGTAATTCTTTACTATTTTGCACTATAGTAAACTTATATACTTATTCTTTAAAGTTGGTGTCTGTGTTCCTTAAATCCATCCTCTTTATTGGGGGAGGGAAGAGCCAAAACAGATTGGCAGCACAACAACACAGGGTGATTGGGAGACCCATCACCAGCCCTGGCTAGTCTGCGTTCCATGGGACATCTAACATGCACGGTGCCTACTTTCACACATGTAGTTCAGCCCTAGAGATTGTACATAAAGCTATAACAGCTTTAGAGATGTTGCACAGATGATCACACAAGACACTGCTTTCTAACACTTGTACATATTGGAATTAAAATCAAGGTGAGAGACTTGCTTGTAAGACTGCCTAGTGTTCCATAGAAGACAGTACCTTAAAAATTTATTAAAAAAAATTAAAAATTTGGTCTGAAGACAAATAATGTGTTTAACCTGTTTTCTTTGTGACTAGTCATGGCTACAAGTGTGTTTGACATTTTACACTGTACAAAGTCTAAAACTTATTTCAGAGTTGCTTTTGAATGTTCCAGACTCAGGCTTCTGTGGCTGATTGTGCAGCTTTATCTCCATTGTGTTCTGTTGTTAAATATAATAAATTCCAATTTGAAAATGCTTTTTATGAATATATTAATATATTGCCTCAAGTTTACTATTCTGGTGAATATTCATGCCAAATACCTCATTTCACTCACAACTACTGGAAAGTAACAACAACAGGGATTAAAAAAAAAAAGGGCAGTGATTTCATTTAAGAGCTCAGATGAGTATTTTCAGGTTTGTTTGTTTTTTTTTTTGCTTGCATTAGTTACTTGCCTCTTCAGCCAGCTATCTGATTAACTGGCTGTCTGTATACATACTTTAAAACTATTGTTCTTAGAATATGGGAAAAATAAGGAAAAATCATGTTTTTGAATGTCATGAGGGTAACCCCAACAGTAACAGTAAAATAGCAGCTCAGTTCTATATGAAAAACATACACATGCATTTCCAGAAGTAAGCAGGTATGGGAAAGTACATAATGTGTCTTAAATCATAGCTTTTGAGTATTCTGGGGAGTAAAGCCTCACATATTACTAGCTTCTGTTGTATATTTATTTATTGCTTTGCCTTTACTGGAGACCCACATTTACTGCTGATTCTTCAACACTGAAATTATCCCAGTAGGTTGGCTTAATTCTGCAGTGATATTCTAGAACTTAGGCAGTTGGTTTGGTTCATCATAAAGAAGGGGGGCAAAAGAGAAGAAATTAGTCTTTTATGTCTTAACTTTTTGTGTGCAGCCTGCAACTGCCAACAACAATGTCCATTTCAAAACACAGAACCAATAATGCAGGCTAAATCTGATTGAAAAGCCATTGTGTTTGTATTTTAATTAACAGTTTAGAGGAATAAATGATTGTCTGCTCCTAGAAGCTGAGCAGTTCCTCTCCTCAGAATGTAGTCTGTAGTATAAAGCAGCAGCAGACTTAATTAAGAGAGAAAGCAGCATTTGCACTAGCCAAAGAGTTTGTCTGTTACATCATAGCAATTTTAGTCTATGTCTGTCATGTTATGCATCATTCAGAAAGGCCATACCACATCTCAGCCTTTGATATCTGGAAATAGGTATATATATGTTTACTTGAGGAATATATTTTTACAGTCCCTATTACTATAAGTAAAGAAAAAGAAGAAATGTGAAATAATAGAAAGGAGTTTGGAATTTTTCTGATCATTCTTTACACTCAAAGGATGAGCCAGCACATAATGCACAGTCTTTTAAAAATAAAATGAAATGGAAAATAAATATAGATCCCTATATTTAGGGGGGGGGGGGAAAGTAATAGTTTCATCCCCCCCAAAATTAAGTTACAGCAAATGAAGTAATCTTTACATTGACATTTAAAGGGAGAATATTGCTATTATGGAAAGTTTTCAACAGAATTCAATAGATACTATAAGGAGATAAGTTTCTTGCAACAATGACAGTCGAGTTTTCAGTGGAGAGATGTGCACTGTGTTCTCATTCCCTGAAGCTGCCCAGCTGTGGCAGGGAATGGTGTCAGCTTCTGGTGCTCCACTGATACAACTGAGATCTGCCCTGGAAGACCAAATGATGCTTCTGTGGATGTGTCTTGTGTTGTGTCCCTGTCACCTCTAAATGGAGACCTTTTGCATTCTATCTCATCATCTAGAGTCACAAGTAAACAGATGAAGAAAAGGAGGGAGAACCACATAGTCTGATGGAGTGACTATGTGGTTTACATCTGTAACCTTGTCAATCTTAATACTTAGAATGACAGGGGCTGGTCATTTCTCAGTGTAATGTTGTTCAGATACTTTTTCTATCTGTGCCTTTCAAGCCTATATGCTTCATCCTGGATCTCTACCAAGAAGGGTGCCCTGATCTACAAGTCTGAAGTGTAAAAGTGTCACTGATACATTATATGATAACTAATTCCTTGTTTTCTACTAACATCTACTAGATGGAATTTAGGCACAGTTCTCCTAGGACAAAAGGCTTCTAATTATTCCTCATGTTTCTGCATCTAGAATATCCATTCTAGGTTTAGTATACCCTCCTAAACAGCCAAAATCCAGTGTGAGTTCTTTATGAAATTATGTGTAATATTCCAAAGGAGAAGGGGTTTTACTTCAAAATTTTTCATCCACTATAATGTTTCTTTTGCTAATTCTGGAATGTAAACACAAAGCAATATTCAGACTAATCCATATACCAAGAAATTGTAATGGAAAAGAGTATAAATAGAACTACATCACAGATGAAAGTAGAAATGGAAAGTCAATTGAAAAAATGGAGTCTAGCTTAATCACAAAAGGCAAAAAGGTCGATAATGGGATTGCTCGAACAAAATGGTATTCTTGGCATAATGTCTTGTGATATCATAATTAAGTCTTCACTTGAAGCATAAGACAATAGTGAACAATGGCTTCTGATAATGTGTAGGGCCATTAAACTTGCCTTTCATTCTTCAGATGAATTTAGAACATTAATTTTTTGGAAGTAATGATTGCAGAAAGCAGTGATGGGTGGGAATGTTATGATTTGGGCCAGCTCACTGACCAAACCCACAATTGTCTTTGTCTGCATCTGATGAGTTTCTATACTGAGTGCATTGGGAAATAACACTGTAAGAAAGGTAGAAAAGAAGAAAGTGATGGTTGGGAGCAGTCAAGAATTAAAAATTATTTTCTTATTGCCTCAGTCCTACAAGATGAACTGTATTATATGGACATTTCAGGAAAAAGGTATAGTCTGCATGGGTTGCTCCTTTTTCTGGAACTGGAGAATAATTGCAGGTGAACTTTCACTCCAGAGCAAGGCAAAATGCTGCCTAAATACCTGATGTCTTCATTTTTAAATTTTCTGAATGAAGAAGAGTCCAGTCATTGATCAGTATGGCAATTAACATTTTGTGCACATCCAGTACTTATTTCAACCACATACTGAGGAAGACTGACTTGGATGCCCTTTGACATTTAGGATCACCATCAACAAAATCAACATGTGGATTCCTATACCTGGGGCTGGTAAACCCAGGTATTTCAAAATGTTACAGACAAATTTAAAAAAAAAATAATGGGGAAAACTAATGCATGGGTGCAAAGACTAGAGCTGTAGCAGTGTAAACAGAGTGCCTCAAAATACAGGGTTTTTAAAATATCAGTAGAATAGCATATCAGCTCGAATAAATACTTGCTACCAGAGTTTATGTGGTATGGTATGATTGTAGGTCAGAATTTGGAATGATTTTCAATTTTCAGACAACTGTCACACATAAAGACAGACTATTGGGCTGATAAAAATTTCTTGAATACATAAGACTTGCTCCTCAAACACATTTGCTTGCATCTGGTAATAATTTAATTTAAAAGAAATGTAAAATTAACATAGCTCTTGTTTTAAACTGTGAAGAATTTCTTGGTGTTCTAACCTACTGATATTGTTCCTCACTCTCTGAGTTTTCTCCTGAGATGCTATTGCAATTGAGATTTTTTTATTTTATTTTTCTATACAAACCAGCAAAAAGACTCACTAATCAGTCTCTTTCTTAGGGATGCCATAACCTCAAAGACTATACTTAAGACTTTTCTATTATAGATTTGGTTAAAGGCAACATAAGAGGAATTATAAATCACTAATAACTACACTTCAGCTACAGGACATACTGATGATTTCTCTTCCATTTCTTGAGTATTGTCCGTATTTCACTGCTGTCTTGATGATTTTTTTTCACCTCAGAATGTCCTTCTATTTTGAAAGAGAAAAGTTTCAGTCTGTCTTTGTTGTCTGCTTTTCCAGGAATAAATATTATTCCTTCAGTATCTTTTTTTTGTATTACTTTTTGTAACTTTCAACTTCTTAGAAGAGCAGTAAAGATGCATTTATTCCTGCTATTCCAAAAGTCCTCCTAAGTGTTTTGTTGTGACAATTAATGCCAGAGGAAGACATTAGCCTATCTGTTCATTGCACTTTGAAGTAATATCATTTTAGCTTTTGTTGTCTTCCTTTTCCCTTCTGTTCTTTTATTCAATTTAAGTTTATCAGATGTTCTTTTCCATGGTGCTTTGTATGCCAACAGCAGATAAAGTAGTGGAAATAAAATTTGGTCACACTGAAACTTACGAAAAATCTTCCTGTGAACATGAAAACTTTCACAAAAATTGGGGGCATTACAAAAAAGTAAGGAGGAAAATACTAAAAATTTACTGATCAAATAGTAAGATAGGGTATACAGTAAGACAAATGGGAAAGATTTTGACAAACTGAATGGTGCTCAGTCAGATGTTTTTAACAGGAACACATGACAGTGTAGCAGCTAGTCAAAGTAAAGAGATGAGTTAAAACAAATACAGTTTGTTCTTCTGTTCTTCTTCTTGGAACAGCTCCACTTTATACAAAATATTGAATGTTTATTGAACTAGAGAAAAACAGTGAGTGGAAGAACTGTACTACCCAGCAGTTAAGAGTACTCATTTGGGAAGAATGATGTTCAAATCTCTGCTCCAAAACACATTCAATTATTTATACGATTAGAACTCCACAGGACAAATTCAGTTACAACTTGTCAGATCAGTTTATAAGTTAGAACAGTCACTGGGGAAACAGGACCAGAGAGTCATGCCACTATTTAATGCATACCAAGGACTTAAAACTGGGTCTTGTGCATCGCAAATCAGATCTGTAAACATAGGGCTTCTCAGAATCCCTTTGTACCTCTAGTAAAGATTTTCGTATTGTTTTCAAATATCTTGGTTTTACCCTGATGTGGAATGAGAAAATAATAGTGACTAGAGTATTTTTGCACCAAAGAAACAAATGAACTTTCCTAAGCCAGCTATTTGCTATTTGAGTGTGCTTCTTTCTGCCACCACTCCCTGCCTGTCCCACTTTTTTCAGGAAATTTACTGAGCATAAGAAGCTTTTCCAATGCATCATGAATCATAATGATGAATAGGCATCATTGGGCAAACTATGTCTATATATTCTTAATCTACATAAGTTTAAAGGCTGATAACATTTGAATATAGTTTTTATTTAAGCTGTTGCTTTTCAACATGATGGTAGTGTGTAGGGATTGGTCACCTGAAGGAAAAAAAAAAAGCAAAAAACCAAGAACAGCCTTCTGCAATCACTGAACTATTCCAAATCAACCTGGCTTCATTTCTATTAAAACAACCTTATCTCTTGCTGGTTAATTCAGAGAAGACTACAGTTTTCACCGCGAAAGATAAGTCAAGGGATCACCCTTTTTATTTGCTATTGTACTATCCTGATCTGTTAATACTGGGAAGATATTAAACAAATGAGACATGTCCTAACTAGTGGTAAACAAAACGGTGCTTCGAACACATGGCTGTTGCTGTGTGGGAGTGTGACTGGAGCATGAAGTGAGGGTACATGACTTTGAAAGAATGGACTAAACATAAGGTATACCAATAATGAGTGGGGGTTTTCCACTTGCTAGATACATTTTCAAGCAATCCATCCTGATGGTTGCTAGTAAAATGAATACCAAATGACTTTATACATTTTTAGGGGAAGTTGCCCCATGTGCCACATCCTTCTGTACTAGTGTTCCCCTGAGAAGTTCCTTCAGGAAGGGAATATCATGGCAGTGAAAGTGACTGAACAGCAATTATTACATTACACATACATTAAATAGCTTTGACTTTCTGTACATTAGACATGACATGGAAAAGTGTCGTGATTTCACGTAAGGTTTACAATTTGTTGTAGAGCATTCTGATCATTGTTAATTGTATCTTTTCCTCCGAAGTCTCTGAAGTCTTTCTGAATCCCTCCCATATTCTCTTGCTGGATCCAAACACAAATGCTATAACCCAAGTTTTGTAGCACACAGGATGTTGGTAAAAGCAAACCTAAGATTTTTGTAGGGGACTATAAGTTTTACAACTACTGAAAAACACTGAAAAAATTAAGGTTTGAGATAAAAGAGTAAAACCAGATTGAAAAGAAAATTTTGCATTATGTCTCTTAGTTCTGTGTTTGGACATCCATCTTTACTGTACCAGTTGCCAAATACAATATTGAATGACATCCAAAATCTTTTATGTGACACTATGTATACATTTGTTGGCATCCTGGCCTGTATCAGGAACAGTGTGGCCAGCAGGAGCAGGGAAGTGATTCTTCCACTATACTCAGTGCTGGTGAGGCCACACCTTGAGTACTGTGTCCAGTTCTGGGCCCCTCAGTTCAGGAAGGATATTGAGGTGCTGGAGCAGGTCCAGAGAAGAGCAACGAGGCTGGTGAAGGGACTCAAGCACAAGTCCTATGAGGAGAGGCTGAGGGAGCTGGGGTTGTTTAGCCTGAAGAAGAGGAGGCTCAGGGGAGACATCATCACTCTCCACAACTCCCTGAAAGGAGGTTGTAGCCAGGTGGGGGTTGGTCTCTTCTCCCAGGCAGCTGTCAGTCAGACAAGAGGGCATGGTCTTAAGCTGTGCCAGGGGAGGTTTAGGTTAGATATTAGGAAGAAATTCTTTACAGAGAGGGTAATCAGGCATTGGAATGGGCTGCCCAGGAAAGTGGTGGATTCTCTGTCCCTGGAGATCTTTAAGATGAGATTGGATGTGGCACTTAGTGCCATCCATGGTCTAGTAACCGTGGCAGTAGTGGATCAAGAGTTGAACTTAATGATCTCAGAGGTCCCTTCCAACCCGGCTGATTCTATGATTCTGTGATTCTATGATCTATGGGTGTTAAGTTTGTCTAGCTGATCTCTATCCCAGTTGCCTATAACCAAGCAGAAAGTCTTTCTTTCTCCAGCCTTCCTCCCTTACCTCCAAGGTCTAGAAATCCTGAGGTCCAGCCTCAGTAGTAAAGACTGAAGCAAAGAAGGCATTCAGCAATTCCACCTTCTCTATGTCTTCCATTACCAGGACATCCATGTGATTTAGCAGCAGGCTTATATTTTCCCTAATCTTCCTTTTGGTGCTGATATACTTGTAGAAGTCCTTTTTGTTGTCCTTGATATCCGTTGCCAGACTCAATTCTAAGTGGGCCTTGGCCTCCCTCATCACGGCCCTGCATACTCTGGTGATTTTTCTATAGTTCTCCCACACGGCCTGTCCCTTTCTCCACATCACATAAATTTCTTCCTTCTATTTCAGATTTACTAGAAGCTTCCTGCTTATCCATACAGGTCTCCTGCCCTCATTGCCTGATTTCTTGCTCACTGGTCTTGACCTTGGAGGAAGTGATGCTTGAATGCTGAGCACCTCTCTTGGACTCCCTTATTTTCTAGAGCCCTAACCCATGGGATTCCTGTAAATAGGTCTTTGAAGAGATCAGAGTTAGTTCTATGAGAGTTCAGGGCTCTAGTCATGCTTACTGTTTTGCATCCTCCACACGGATCCTGAGTTCCACCATCTCATGGTCACTGCAGACAAGGCTGCCGCCAATCTTCACATCTTCAGCGAGTCCCTCCTGGTTTGTTAGTACAAAGTCCAGCAACACACCTTTCCTTGTTGACTCCTCCAATACTTGCCTCCAGAAGTTATCTTCAATAAACTGAGGAATTTGTTTTCAGTATTGTAATTTCTAATATATTTGTGAAACTTTTTATTTTTATTTTTAATGTGCCCTTACAGCTGAAAGTTAGATTACCTGCAGTTTCCATTTTTACATCATATGATTTGGATCTGATGGCTACCTTCAAATTTTAAGTTCTTTCCAATTTTAAAATAATAAAAAATCTCTTTATGGTCTTATGTGCATAAGTCTCTTACCCATAAGGCATTCTCAGTACATACCCTATCTTTTTTTTTTTTTGGTGGGTCACACTTTCCTGCTGCACTTTGAACATATGTTCTTAAATTACAGCTAATGCTACTTGAATCCTTGGGCAATCTATCAAGAGATACTACCTATCAGTGTCCAGAGTTTACTGAAATCTGCTTTTCCGGAGGACACTATCCCTGTTCTGAAGTTTCCTTTTCTTAGAATAACACTTAATTTCTCATTAAACTCATGCAAATTATCTTCTACCTTCAAATATTGCTGAATTGTTCTTTATTTCTTAATACTTTTCCTTCCTTTCTTCCACGTATTTCTTTGAAAGTTTGTCTAAGAGGGTATATGAGTTGCTGGGTCTTAAATTGATGTGTCATTAGACTTCCTATGTGTCTCCCACAGGTATCTAGAACTAGAACCCTACTATGACATTGTTCTTCTTTCTTCACACTTTTCTGTACTCTTTGATCTGTTCTCAATACTCAGAGTAAATATATATGCTGAAAAATTATATTCTTGAATTTTCCCTTCTGTTCTTTGCAAATAATTTATACACTTATACCAGTACTTATATCAAAGTTTGTTCTACCACATTTCCTTGGTCTCAATGCTGTCATGGCTTTGGCTGCACACTCAGTTTCTCACTGCTTCTGACATATGTATGATATGCTTCTGACATATAGAATATGATACAATAAGTTTTATCTCTATCTTCCATATGGTCTCCTAGCTGTTTTCTCTTTTCATGTAGGAGCTAACTCTCTCTGACTATGCTATTACTGTATTTTTGATTTCTAGTAATCTTTTATTACCTGCCTCTTTTGAATTTTAAACCTGTCCTTTTTAGGACTTAGAATCTGTACCTGGGTGTTTTGCACCTTCACTCTGGGAGCTCGGCCTAATGTTTTGTTACAATTCTTCCTTCCTTGGATGTTCTTTGTCAAAAAGGCTAAAGCTTTCCTGTTGACTCTGATGCAAAGCAGTGCTTGTTTCCAAAATGTGTCTGTATCCGACTAACCTATACTCATGTGTTTATTTCTATCTTTATTACTCCAACTAAGCCTCCAGCACATTGAAGTCTCTTCTGACCTGCTATGTGTCACCTCAAAATGTTATTAGCATTCACATAAAAAGCACAGGTAGCAGTAAGAGGGTTGGACTGATTGGTGAGTAACACTACCTGCTCTCTAAGAGACAAAATCAGCAGGCAGGTTGCTTTACCACTCACCAAGGGACTGCTAGACTGCTCCATCCACCCTTTGTTTCTCCTTTTGTGGAACAATGTCTGTAGCTTCCCAGCCGCAGCTACATATCATTCCTCCCCATTGATTGTCATGGTTTATTACTGGTTTTTACAGTAACACTAAATGGTTCTTGTCCAGAGACAAAAGGACTTGGGTAGGAAGTGAATCATTGCTTGCTGACTAGGACAGACAGTATAATTTTATTCCAGCTAATAGTATCTAGTATTTTATTCATTCACAGTTACCTCTCCATTAGTTTCATATAAGCCTTTTGGTACAATAAAAGTGGACATAAATCTATTCTCTCAAAGTGCCCTTGTTTCAGAGATTAACAAAAGATTAGAAGGTATTGCGTAGATTTTACTGGATATAAAACTATTTTCGTTCTGAAAAATGTGGATTGCTTTTTACTCTTTTTCCAACATTCCTCTCCCAGACTTCCTTTTTCTCCAGTAAATCAGAATGCATGTTCCCAGTATATGTGGTAAAGAAACTGAATGCCTTTTTAAGATACTTTGTTGATGTGACAGAAGCGTGAAGTGGTATTTTTTAAGGTTTGGTCAAACACTTGAAATACAACTTGTTCCCTCTTTAAATATTTATTTTCTGAAGATACTGTTGTGCCCAAGGAAATTATAAACAAGAGTACAAATGAGTTTTATTGGTCTCCACAGTTTCAATGTGAGATTTTAAGAGGATTTTAGATATGTTAAAGACTTGAACTTTGCACCACTCCATGGGGAAAAGATGGCATTGTTCCCTCTTAGAAGTGCAAGAAATAAAGGAACATGTGTGAGTTACTTAAAGGTATTAGGCGTCTATCTGTGTGATGTAGTGCTGAAATGCTTAACGCAAAAAGTCTGGCTCAGTGGAGCTTCATGATTTAGCCAAACACGTGGAGGAAATCTGTGACCTTGCCAGGAACCCAGAACCCCAAGTCCCCAGGGCTCTAGTCATAATTCTCCTTCTAGAACTATTGGTCCTGCTGTGGCTAAGGAACCTCTGCTTTTTCAGTGTCTATGTCTAATGGAGCAAGCATTGAAAAGAAAGTTCTGCTCAAACAGCAGATTTTTACTGTAACCATGCCACAGGTACTGGCATTTGTACAAGTAACACCTTTTCTTTATTACTGACAATAAAGTTTGTTTCTATCTGATGTGTTTTTAAAGAAAATGGGTAAAACCTGCCTTCTATAAGGGGAGGAGGAAAGCAGACAGGCAATTTCTCTTTGCATTTTTAATTTCCTTTTAGGAAATCCTATGACTTTACTTCTTATGGGCCTGCAAAGACTAGAGGATTCAAGATCAGTAGCTGACTTTAACTTTTCTAAATCTATTCCTCAGCACAGAAAAAAAAAATCAAATACTTTAATCTATTCATCTGTTTTCTGGGGAGAGATAAGAAGATAAAGTAGCTAGCTGAAAACAATAATTTTAAAAAATTACAGAGAATTCTGTAAAGTAATAATGACAATGTAATCTCACTTAAATGTTTATCAGAATAACTTGGAAGCCAAACTACATGTCTTATGTAAAGCATTGTAACAAATCCTGGCATTTATCACAGAAGACAGAGCTGGAAGGACCATCAAGTCCAACCCGTAGCCCTGCATCTCCAAGAGTCACACCATGTGCCTGAGAGTATCATCCAAACACTTGAACTCTGTCAGGCTTGGTGCTATGACCACTTCCCTGGGGATCCTATTCTAGTGCCCAACCACTCTCTGGGTGAAGAACCTCTTTGTAATACCCAACCTAAACCTCCCCTGACACAACTTCAGACCATTCTCCCAGGTCCTGTCACTTGTCACCACAGAGAAGAGATTTGTGCCTGCCCCTCTTCTTCCCCCTGTCAAGAAGTTGTAGACTGCAATGAGGTCTCTCAATCTCCTCTTCTCAAGGTTGAACACACCAAGTGTATCACTCCAAGTGACCTCAGCAACGCCTCATAGAGCTTCCTCTCAAGGCCCTTCACCATTTTTTTGCCCTTCTTTGGACACTCCCTAATAACTTAATATCTTTCTTATGGTGACCAAAACTGCACACAATATTCAAGGTGAGGCCGTACCTGTACAGAGCAGAGCGGGACAATCCCCTTACTCGACCAGCTGGTGATGCCTTGCCTGATGCCCCCACGGGCACGGTTGGCCCTCCTGGCTGCCAGGGAACCGCTGACTCATATTCATCTTGCCCTTGACCAGGACCCCCAAGTCCCTTTCCGTGGCACTGCTTTCCAGCATCTCATTCCCCAGTCTGTACAAACATTCAGGGTTGTCCCATCCCAGGTGCAGAATCCGGCACTTTCCCTTGTTGAACTTCATCTTGTTGGTGATTGTCCATCCCTCTGATTTGTCCAGGTCTCTCTGCAGGGCATCCGTGCCTTCAAGGGAATCAGCAGGTCTTCCAAGTTTTTTGTCACCTGCAAACTTGCTTAATATCCCTTCCAGTCCTGTGTCTGAGTCACTTAGGAAGATGTTGAAGAGCACAGAGCCCAAGGTGGAGCCCTGTGGAACCCCACTATTGACTGGTCACCAGACTGATGTTACCCCATTTACTATGACCCTTGGTGCTCAACCCGTGAGCCAATTACTCACCCACCACATGATGCGTTTATTCAGCTGTGTGCTGGACAGTTTGTCCAGAAAGGATCCTGTTGGAGACAGTATTGAAAGCTTTACTGAAATCCAAAAAGATTACATCAACTGGATTCCCTTGATCAGCTGGGTGGGTTACCTTGTCATAAAAGGAAATCAGGTTTGATAAGCAGAACTTTCCTCTCATGAAGGTGTGCTGGCTGTGACCAATGACTGCATTGTATTTCAGGTGTTCTTCAATACTTCCCAGAATAATCTTCTCCATAACTTTACCAGCCAATGAAGTGAGATTGACAGGTCTGTAGTTTCTGGGGTGCTCCTTCTCACCCTTCTTGAAAGTTGGGACAACATTTGCCAACTTCCAGTCAGCTGGGACCTCTTCAGACTACTCAAAAAACATGAAGAGAGGTTTTGTAAATTACCTCAGCCAGCTCTTTGAGGATTCCTGGCTGAATCCCACCAGGCTCCATAGATTTGTAGGGATCCAGCTGGAGCAGCAGTCCCACTCCCAGTGTCGACTGGGAGTTGATCATTCTCACAGTCATGGTCCTCCAGCTCAGGGCACTGAGACCTCCTTGCTCCATCATCTGTGTTGAAGACAGAGGCACAGAAAGCATTAAACACCTCTGACTCGTCTCTGTCCCTGTTTGGGAGGTGACCATCCTCATCCTGTAACAGGCTGATGATATTTCTATATTGCCCATTTCCATTGATACATTTGAAAAAACTCTTTTCATTGTCCCCCCCATTTCTGGCCAGCTTCAGCTCCAGTTGGCTGCATGAATTTTCTCCCTACTGTGGCAAGCAGCATCTCTGATTTCTTCCCATGTCATCTGACCTTATTTCCACTGGGCATAAACCTTCTTTTTTTTTCCTTATTTCCAAGAGAAGATCCCTACTCACCCAAGCCAGCCTTCTGCCTCACCTGCTTGACTTCCAGTATTTGGAAATTGCCTGCTCCTGTGCCATTAGGAGGTAAATAGACCCCAGTACCTGCACTGGTAGACCCCAGTACCTGCAAAAACATTTACTTATGATGATACCCAATAGCAAAATAAAAAATTATATCAAAATGCAATTTCTTTTTATACCATTATGCTCTGCACCTCATTGATTCAACATTGTAAAGTTTAGGCAGGGCTGTCCATACTTGGTTCTGGTGACTAAGTGTTCAGTCTCTAAGTCTTTGCTGAAAAGTGGGTTTCTAACCACAGTTTGCTAGCTGGAGCTAGCTAGGCTCACCAAAATCCCACCAAATCTTGCTACCTTTTGCAGATACAAATTCATACAGTTAAGCACTGCCAAATCATGGACCCTCGCTATGAGGTGTTATCTGTAAGAAAGCTGAGATTTTGGGGACATACTGACGTTTAGAGTTGTCCTACTCAACTGCCCAGTGTCTGGAGTACTCTGAGGAATAAAAAAGGCTGAGCTTTGAATCTTTACCCTGACTGACAAATGACAAAGACTTAAATCTAGGTTTCAACATGCAGTAATCTGAAGGTTGCTGTCTATTTTTGAGTGGGTCTTTCTTAACGTTCTTTTTGGAGATTTTCTGCTTTATAAATAATTAAATATTCATTGAAGGAGAGGCTGGAATCTCTTGTTCCCACCTCAGTGCCCTAACCACTGAGGCTGAATGTCCTAGTCTCGTTTTCTTTGGCTCAATGAATATTTAATTATTATCCCAAGCACAGTAATGCCAAGAGACTAAGGCTTTTCTTTGATACCAAATAGTCTGGGGGTGGGACACACTCCTGGTATGTTTCTTGTGTCTGTTCCACTGAAGTGTCACAGAAAACAAACTTCTGACCTGCCAAAGAATTACCTGGAGGTGGAGTTGGTCCCTCCATGTCTTTATTTTGCTTAAGCTTTAACATTTGGTCTCACTGGAGTTAAAATGAACAACATCTGTTGTGGGAGCCCAAACCCAGCTTTCAGCAAAAGGAAAACAAAGGCTGACAAGAACCCATGATCTGAAGGAGCTGGACCCTTCTCACAAGACCTGTTAAAGTTCTACCTCATGGATTAAGCCTGGCTCCAGCAGAAATCAGAAAGGACTTTTTGAGATGATTGTATCAGATCATGTCTAAACCCCTGTAATCCCTCTATCTCTCATGTAATCCTACTAGGAGAAAAATTAACTATTTGGAAACTGTAGTAAAAACTTGTGTAACTCCCCAATTAACATAGCCAGTCCCCTTCATTAACATGTCCAGCCAGAGATGCCTTTAAATTGTGTCCTCGTGCCCAATAAAGGATTCCAGTTCCCCCATAACTGGGATTGTGTCTAGTTTTACTTTTCAGACCGCCACTATCTGTAAATTTTTTCTGTTGAGGTCTCAACTGATATTTTAACTAGTAATGTAAAAATCTAAGTGGATATTATTCAGTTTCAGATTATAGCATATTTGGCTTATAAATAAGCAAGAACATAAAAAGTATGAGGCATCTTTATAGGCATGAAAAAAAAATCCCAACAAGACAGGAAACAAAGATGAAGCTCAAAGCTGATGTTGAAAATCAGTTGCTTTGAAAAGTCTAGGCAAATAATGAGGTAGAGCAAGATAAATGTGAATATTTCAGATTACAACAAGTTCTCTAAGGTTTTATTTAACCATTGTGTACTGTTTCCATCATGTTCTCTCTTTTTTTTTTTTTTTTACTTAGTGATTTGGTTGGTTTTTGTTTGGGCATTTGTTTGGGTTTTGTTTTGGTTTTACAAGGCAATGTATTCAGTTTCTACCTTTAAATGCAGAATGAAGAGGATAGCTGATACTGTCTTGGATTAGTGATGTCTAGATATTTTCTAGCATTATCAGACTCTGTGTACACCAGTATTTTTGTGTGACAGTAAAGTGCAATACAAACATGTCATGAAGTGTCATTATGCAGATAGAAATTGAAGCTGTTGATGAATGAGATCTCCTGTTAATGTAATCTAAAGTCAAGACTTGGCAAAGAAAAATGCTTCTTGAATGGATTGAAAATAGGTAAGGAAAGCTAGAAGAATGTAAAATATTAATTATTTGACAATACTTTTTTTAACCAATATGTTTTACAACCTGACAAACTGTTGGCATGCTTAATTCAGATTAGCCAACATATATAAATTACCAGCATTTTTCAATATGTACTTGTCCAAGTGATTTTACCATGCCTAGTCCTGACTTTATTATTGAAAAGTCCTTTGGTGCTCTGTTATTTCAGCTCTCATTTATTTTCAGATACTTTTAGCTAACTATTTTAAGCTTTTGCTTATTTCTAGTCAGCTAGGCAATAATGTACATTGGCTAAATCTCTGCCTGTACCTGAGATCTGATGTTACCAGAAAGGTACTTAATTGAGAGTGCTAGCATTGAAGAAAAAAACACATGAAAAATGCATGTGTTGGCATTCAGACATCCACAGAGGCCTATTATTTTCTGTTCTCCCTGGTATGTGGGAGCTCAGTGGGGGTGACAGCACGTGTAACGGCAGCCACCCTGATGGATTTGCAGGCAGAGTGATCTTAACAATACATTGCTGGGAGCAAAAGCTCTCACGACTTCTCAAATTTGGAAGCAATGTGCCAGTTATATTATGAGGAGTTAGGTAAGTCTCAGCAGCAGCAAATCTAATTGGGTTATACTAGTTAAGGCTGCTAAAACCCCAGCTAATCAGAACTTCACTGTAATTGGTTGACGTTCACTCGTCTTCCTGCCTTCTTACTGCAGGTGAAGAGGACTTCACAAAGCCCATTGTACTTGAATTGCTGTTCTGTCCTGTAACTTCCCTCCTAAAGGAATTGTGTACAAGCGATGTAGAGTCTGGATGACTCCTGTCACCACAGAAATGAATACCAAAGGGAACCTGTCATTATTCTCTACAACGTGTCCTTAAAGGAATGAGAAAAGCAATAAAAGTAGGTATTAACATTAATTGTAGCTAGAAAAGCAAGATATACTGCACATGGAGATGACAAGATGAAAGCTTTGTTTACACAAGATAAATTTGTATTTCTGGTGCCTGTGGTTTCTTTTAGGCTGTGTTACTCCTCTCGAAGGTGAGGTAGGAACTAAGAACTCCAAACATAAGGAAATTATGTGAAAAAAGAAGTGTCCACCTTGTTTTGTACTTAGTTTTAAGGTTTCTGTTCCCAAACAGAAATTCTAAGAAGCATGCAATATTTAAATGACAGTAGGGATAAACTGCTGTATTACTGCACAGAGAAAAGAAACATATAGGAGACAAATAATTCAAAGCTAAAGTGTTAACTGTCTTGCACTACGGAGTGTGATAATGAAAACATGGCTTATTAAAACTTGCCTAAAGCTCCTACTGTGTATCCTCCAGGATATTGTCAACAGCTGAAATAGAGTAGTCAACTGTTTTTTACTGTAAGTATAGACACGTTCAGACAATGCTCAGATATGCATTAATTGTGCAGAACCTGTAATGGAGGTACAGGTATAGAACAACACAGTACCAGTGGTAAATATTTAGGTTCTATCTTCCTTTACAAAACCAGTTAAACTGCACTCATAAATGTGCAATGTTAAATTTTCTAAGTTAGAAAGGGCCTTCTGCTTCCTGGAATCTATGAGCTATAGAGTGAAAAATAACTTCCTTGTCTACCATACATCTGATGCAACTGATCACACCAATTAAAACAAGTTAAACTCCTCTGTGCAGTGGGCTTTCAAATTTAAGTTCATTTAGCAATCATCAGCTATAGGTTGCAACTCCAGAAAACCACTTGTGTAAGCTTAGGTAGTGTTAATAACTAAATGTAGTTTCCTACCAAGTTCTACCTTTTACAAAGTAGGATGCAGGATATCAACCTAAACACATAGAAATGCTTTGCTTCAATATCTGTCTTTTTCCATAGGAAATCCATTAGGTGGATTAGTTAGTTAGAATTTAGCAGTAGATTTTAACAGATGATGTTTTATCTAACACTTTCAATTAGAGACTCACGAATTTTAAACTTGTCTATGGTGGAAAATATCAGCTTGGATGACTCACTCTTTTCCCTTCAAATAGCAAATAAAATATATAGTACTAAAGTACTTAAATTGCCTTAGGGTTTAAGTCTTCTCCTTACTGAAGTTTTCCAAATTAAAGTGTAGTGTAATTTATCTTATTTTATGACATTATAATACACTGTATTTCTGTGTATTTTAGCGAGTACACAAATCTTGACAGTTAGAAATAATGTTTGTTTGACATCAGAGCATTTAATTTATCTGGGGACCCCTGGTGGTCTAGTGGTTAGGATGCGGCACTCTCACCGCCGCGGCCCGGGTTCGATTCCCGGTCAGGGAACTGCCCCGGGTAGATGGAGCTCGTCAGCCCTGTAAGGGCATCCATCTAAGAGAAGGTCACTCTAAACAAACCTACGTCCTGAGGACCTCACTGCCATTGTCCAAGCTCGCTTGGCCCCGGCAGATGAACCTTAGGATTAAAGGGTGGGCTCAGTTCAGCGCATGCTGTGTCTCACCTAAAAAATCCATTGCGCAGGCTCGAAAGGTAAAAAACCTTTCCCAAAATCTTCGTTTGCGAAGACTGGCCATACTATACTTATCTACACTTAAATCTCACTGGATTTGTGAACCTATTTATGTAGATATCTCCTATTGGTAAAGTCAAAGTAGAAAAGACTGGATACCTTGAGCCTAAGGCTTTGAAATCAATCTTTCTCCTTTATTTTATGACCACTGCCTAATCTACCTTGCAAGTTAGATTGATGCTGGAGTAAGATATTAATGAGACACTGTGTATTTTAATTTTTTATGATAAAGCAAACATCCATTTCAGGATTTCTATGAAAATCTTCCCTGGTCTATTTCCCAGGCAGCCCTACTGACTATTAAATATGAATAGTAATGATAGTGCACAAGCTGAGTCTTTGACCATAAGGAATAGTCCTGGAAGGATATTCCTGGAACTGCAGTTAACCATGAAATGGAGTCCTTGTCCAGCAAGACAAACTTCACTTCTTCATTTGAATAGTTGACAGATCACAAACCACCTACAACCCAAACACTTCATAACAAATAAAAGATTTCATACAAACCTGCTGCTCAAAATGCATTTGTGTATCCAGTACGTATCTGTTGTGCCACCACTGAGAAACAGCCTGAACTCAAAACTGAGGAGTGCAAAAAAGCCAGCTGTTAACTTTAGACCAGAGCTTCACATGCCTGAGTAGGAGCAGTGTCTGTGGCTCTGGGCATTCTTTATTAAAATTCCTCTGGGAGAGCAGAGGTAAGGGCATTTCCTTCCTCTTAAAGATGTTGGCACTTTGATGAATGCTGCTGTATCAACAGTGTCAAAGCAGCTCATCCTGAAGGATCAGGCAAAGAGGAATTTTTTTTACTTTAATTTTCACTTTGCATCTAATGCCAAGGTCTTTTAAATACCTGGAATGAAACTGAATGAACCTGCAGCCTGCTAGCAAAGATATCCTTTCCTTTTCTTTGTTTTGTCTAAAACACTAGATCAAATGCAGATGGGGAATGGGCTAGTACATTTCAAAGTACTTCTTCAAAGAAGAAGTCCACAGCAGCTGAGGAACCATTTCCCATTGTGACTCTGTTCATATCACAGGTGATGGGAGTTCTGACCAAAGAGCATAGTATTTCA
The DNA here is from genome assembly GCF_003984885.1 of Neopelma chrysocephalum. Lineage (NCBI taxonomy): Eukaryota > Metazoa > Chordata > Aves > Passeriformes > Pipridae > Neopelma > Neopelma chrysocephalum. The sequence continues at coordinate 353,265 of NW_020925013.1, forward strand.
CTCTAGATTGTTAATGTTACTGCCATCAGGCTGCCCGTTTAGTCCTTTGTGATCTAAATATTATGTGGCAGCTTAGTATTATGATCCTTCTGCCAAATCCAGTGGGCTGGGCAGGGGTCACTGCTTTCCCAAAGCACACTTATGTAAAAAAGACCAGATCCTGCTTCTTCGGCACTGTTCATAGCTTCAGTCTCACCTGAAGGTTAGAGGGGAATAGCTCCCCAGGCCCTGTGGGAACTTCTTAGTCAAACTGAAATCAAATTGCTATTTGTAAGTAATAAAAGACACAGATCTAAGCAGTAGTAAATGACATATTTTCCTTACACAGAAGACTGTTTTGGAGTTTATATGCAAACCTTTTAAGGAACTCAAAACCCCGAGGCTTCAGTCTGATGTCAAATTCCTAAATAATTTCCTTAATTTCTTCATTATATTCCTTTGCCATTCTTCCTTGTGTGTTCCTGCAGTGTCACTTGAAATCTATCACCTTTCATACAGTTCAAGTTCTAGTGCCAGCATCTGTGTAGTTCCTTGGAAAAAATTTGCTCCATCAAACTGAACTTTACTCCTTCTGTCTTCCTGCATGCCATCAGAAAAATCAAAGAAAGTGGGCCTTACAGAAGACTACCACGATTGATCCATTGTTTTGTTTGGGGATTGATGAACAGGGATTTTTTCAGGGTCTTTAGCTCCTCCTTCTAGTTGCATTTATTACGCCTTAGTATATGCAATCTACATGACACAGAATGCAGTAAAAAGGCAATTATAAACATACAGGTTCCAAATCAAACATAGACATGTTCTCTTCTGATACAGAATAAATAAATAATTTAAAAATACATATTAAAAAAAAAATATATTGCTTTTCATACATTGGTGGTGTTTTTCTAGCCTTGAAAACCGTAGCTGCATATGCCCTTTGTAGTTGAACTTACATAATAGTATCAATTTTAAGACCTTGCTATCAGGTATAGCTGTAGAACATAGCCAAGTCTTGCATTCTCTTCACTGCTTGTCTGAGCAATCTGGATATTGTACATTGATTATGTGAGGCCATGAACAGGCTAGGGTCATAAGTTGAGTACTGTAATTTTTGATACACTTTCCTATGCTAATATTAGCAGTGCTAAAGAAACCTGTGGAAGGTTGTATGCATAGTTAAGCATTCATATGTGTATGCATAATTAAGGTGATAAATTTGATTAAAAAAAACAGTTACTAAAAACAAAAGGAAACTAAAGCTGCACTGGGAAGTGTCACACTGATTCAGTGTAATAGGATCGTTTCCTGAACAGGAATTTCCTTAGTTTTATTTAGATATAAATAGTTTATGTATGTCAGTCATGTTTTGCTGTGAGTTTGGAGTATGAAATCAAACTGGTTTTTTCTACTATAGATTAGCTTTATCCTGGACATATGTAGTTTGTGGGTAACCTATCAGTTTTGAAGTCCTCTTTAAGAACTGCAACATCTCCTAAAGGTTGTTGAGTCTACTGCCATACAGTGAAAACATTCATCCATAGATCAAAATAATGTTAAGACTAATGTGATGTTTGATGGGTGAATTCTTTGTTGAACACTAAATGGTGTTTGAAATCCTAGTGGCTGCCTGGATTTAAAATTTTTTCTCTAGAAGGTCATTCTTGATGTGACATAGTTAAAAGTATTTCAACCAGACAGAGGCTGGTCTTTACACTATTTGTCTTTGCTTAACTAAAAGCAGTTTTAAAATAGATTCAGATGCACATTTCTGCTTGAGTGCTCTTTTTCACAGATTGTATGAATTCCACCTAATTAGAAATTTACTAAATAAGAAAAATCAAATCAAAACAACTATAAATCCACACAAAACTATTAAATTAGCATAAAAAGTATTCCACGTACAGAAATATAAATAGAATGGAGTGTACTGGCCTTTTGTAGCAAATTTGTAAAATCGTGAAGGCAAAGCACTGAAAAGCAGGGTGTTCATGCACAATGTCATTTGCCTGCTCCTGAGAAATGTTTGTTCTCTGTCTATGTATATGCTACACGCATCTAGAATACATAGTACTATATGTATTCCTGTGTGAGAGAGCTAGATCTCTTCCTCTGGAAGTGAAAATTAATTTTATTGAAGACTATATTAAATAAAGGACCTCAGGGTTTTGAAAATCTTGTTATGAAATGAAAAATAAGTAGTAAATTTTGAAAAGAGGCGCAAATGCTTTGAGTCTTGTCTTAAGAAAATTCAATATTCTGAAACTTCTCAGAAATGTTTTGCATTTCTGTCAATAAAATACCCAGATGACCTCTGGATTTTTTCCTCCTATATTAATAAAGAATACACAGGAAACATTGCAAAAATGAAGTTTTAGGTGTGTACTGCTTAGATATATCAGGCTATTTAGCATAGTGGGATTTAATTTCAAGTAGGAGCTGGTAAGAAGATATGTTGTCAACAGTGCTGTCATGGAGGCATAAGAAAAACTTCTCCTGGATATAGGGGAAAAAATTGCATCTCATCAGCTACTACAGCTTAGCTCTGGCACTTGTTTCAGATTGCCAGGTATTGAAACTGTATGCGTGAAAGTAGGTGAACCAAACCTTTAGATTTTACTGTGCTGGTAATGATGCATTATTGCTTTTGTCTCATAGCTTTGATTTTCCATATACACTCATTTAGTATTTTCTTGGGCCTATGCTGAGAGGGAGAGGTAGCATGCAGACTGGAAAAAAAAAGATGGATTGCCTTAGTTTAAAACAGCGAAGACTTGGTGTCAAAAGAATCTGAGGAAAACAGGGAGGACCTTTGTGAATGGTGTCAAGGCACTGGATATTTGCAGAAGAAAATGAAAAACTGAAGGGAAAATTTGCTATTAATAATTTAACACTCTTGCTTATTAAGTAAGAAGGTGAGTCTTACATTCTTTTTGTTTTCTACATCAGATCTATTTGTGACTTGGTTTTCCACCGCTAAACTATTAATTTGACTTTTTCCCATAGCAATCTGATCCCATAAAAATCAGATTTCCAATCTGATTTCTGACAAAAATGTGATCACAGCATTTGCCCATATGGATAGGTTCTGATTGTGTTGGCCAACTTCAACCAAAGATTAAGGTCACTAAGACACTAATTGCATGAAAGTTGCATTAATAGGCAGCTAGTGAACCTGAAGATTCTCCTCTCCATCCCCTGGACACCCTATTTTTTGAAAAGAAGAGACTTCAGGCTTTGCTGGATACTGGAGGACTCAACTGTGATAAAATACATCAATCCCGAAAAACCCTTCTTATGTTCTTATTTTTCTCTAATTTGTTTTGAAGAGACAAAAATTACTCTAGTAAAGTTGTGAATGAATATAAACTCATACAGGTAGCTTACTTTCTATGTTTGTTCAGAGTTTTATGTCTCAAATTTATTGCTTACTGTTTGGATTAGAAGTAAACAAATACGTAAGTGAAAAATCATCCTTTGAAAAATGAGCATAGGATCAGTCCTGTAAGAGAATCTTAAATTTCATGTTGTTCACATAATTACTCCAAATATTCAAGCTGTATGTTTCAAAGTTAATGTGCATTAGTGTACATAGTTAAAACTGGCATCCATTTTGTTCAGCCTTCTTAAACTTGCTTTGCTGTGACACTAAGGGAAGTCATGACATATACTACTTCTACTGATGATCCTATAGCAAATCAAATTTTCTTTATGTGACCCACACATCACTGGTAGTGTTATGTGTTCATCCCGTACACCACTTTGATTTACTTTCTGGTTTGCTTCATTTGTTAACCGAGATTTTTGCTTTGAAAGAATGTGTATGTTCTAGCCATTTGATACAAAAACATATTTTGTTATAAGTTGTTTGCTTCTAGTTCAGAAAGTGATTCGCCTGAAGAGAAATAAAGTAATTATAAATATCACTGAAGCTGTTCATATGTTCAAAGGGAAAGTTAATGATGCTTGATTACTGTTTTATGAAAACATTATTCAGCATATTAAGTGAAGTAAATCTGCTCAAGAAATGTGCATGTAGCTATTGTATCAGAAGCTAGTTTTAATATTTTGGGGATATAATTTTTTGTTTGTTGCATGACTGCTAACTCCAAAATATCTTCATGAAGTAGTCCTGGATTTAGAATTATGATCACCTTGGGGTTAAGGCATTCTCTCTCTCCACCCCAAGTATCTTCATGCTTGTGGCATCTAGGAATGCACATTCAGGTAACATGTTAGGGAATCACTCTTCTTAGCTGTCCAAACTGTATTTCTTACTGGTGTTGCTGTCTTCATAAGTACATTGACAAAAGGGATACTGTGTGATTTTCTCAGTCTTAGTCCAGTCTTGTGGACATTTACTTAAAAGATTAAGTAAATGACCATATAAATTTTGAGGCTGACATGCACCTCCTGCTGCATTGCTGAACTAAGTGGCTAAAGTCAGTAACATCTTAGATTGCTAAAGCCACGTCTGCTATAAACAGAGCTGAATTTCTCTGTGTTGTGACCACCACAGGTGTTACCTCACACAGGTGACCAAACTGAGAACTTCCATTGTACAAAATAAATTATTCTTAAAGATTACAAATAGCTTCTTAAAAAAGATTTTAGATATGACCAGCACAGGTTTGAGACATGGCCAGCACAGAAGAGGCTGCACTCCCTGACATGTGGATTATATCTGTTTCTATATTTACTTCTACAAAAGTCAGCATAGACTGTGTTATTGCATCTGAGCACTGTTCAAAACTGAGAAGCTATGTACACCTGCTTGACTGGCATGCGCCCTACTGGGGGATTAATGTAGACTTCTGGAGTTGCAGTTATGGAAATTAAATAACCATGACACTACTACCAGTGCAAAGCTCCAGGGGCTTGGTCTTCCACCTGAGTTTGTCTCTTTGTAAGAGCGATCCCTGTAAAAGTGCATGACACCATCTTCCATCATGGGAACACAATTCAGCCGCTGGACAGAGTGAACTAATGCAGATACCAAGAATTTCAACAGGATGAGTGCTGAGCTGCACCAAGGGTGATTAGTGCCTTATGCATGTTTCTTCACAGCAACTCTGACTTTAATCTTTCAGAGGAAAATAAAAGATTGCTGTCTACCAAATCTTGTTGCAGTTCATGTCCTGAGATCATGTCTGCTATGTACTGCATCAAAACTAACACCTGTATATAACAGAGGAATCCTGACTGTCTGGTTTTACTCTTTGCTAGGGAAAGAGTTTTACTCTCTGAACTATTTCAGGGTCTTCAGTTCCTCTTTCAGTTTTCTGCTTTTGTTTTGTTTTTGTTGGGTGTTAACTTGTTTGTTTATTTGGGGGGAAAGTTGTGAGGTTTTACTTCTTCAGCTAAGAATGCAGGCTGTAAAGATAAAGTTGAGAAACTGATTCCAGCTCAAGGATTCCACTGGAGGAGTCAGATGCTCTCAATTTATAAAATGGTACTGTTTTCAGGTTTGGCCAGCAGACTTCCTTGTGTCATGGAATGCCAGCAAGCAAAGCAAGGCCTCATCACAAAATGACAGTGGTAAGTCCTGTGGGCAAAACTTGTGGTTTTTCACACAGTCATCAGTAATAGTAATTGTGATGACAATGTCCAACTCTTTGGAATTAGTGTTTTGAAAACATCGTGGAGGTGTGCTGCTGAGGAAAGGTGTGAATGAGAGTTGAAACTTCCATTACAGACTTCTCCTAGTAAGAGATTGCAGCTATGGGAGAGAGGATTGTCTGATTCTAACCCTTCTGCACTGGAGCCAGCATATGTAGCAAGGCTTGAGAGTAATAGGAGGTGCAGCTGACCCACCAAGGGCTACACACATAATGCATCTTAGAGCTATTGTTCATTATTATTGCTTTAGTTCCTTTCCTAATTTTTGCTAGCTGTAATAAAGTCTTATTACTTGTTTACAAGTGAGTCCTGTTCCTTCTATATTTTCCACAGAAATTTCACATTACGTAATTGTCTCAGTCTGAAAAGACTGGAAGGTCTGCTAATGAGAATGAGTTATGGGACAAAACAAAACTCCTCTTTCTCTGCAATTGTGGGTTTAAAATTTACGGGGCTTTACTCGAGGAAAGTGTGGAAAACAGAAGAGATAACAACCCTTTATTAAAAGATATATGTATGTTAGGAAAAAAGTTAAAAACAACAGTAACAGAACACAACAAAACTATGCAGTGGTCCTAGAAAAAAAACAAAAAAAAAAAAACAAAAAAAAAAACCAAAGTCTGGAAAATACTTCTCTGTCCTATTAGCGCAGTCCTAATCGTGGCCTGCAGGGGGCGCTGTTGGATCGCAGAGGCGCAGAGCCTGCAGTTCGCTGATGTGGTCGGTAGGGGGCGCTGCCGAGTCGCTGAAGGTGCAGGGCCTGCAGTTCGC
>NW_020925013.1:359643-400137 GCF_003984885.1 Neopelma chrysocephalum
CTGCCGAGTCGCTGAAGGTGCAGGGCCTGCAGTTCGCTGGTGTGGTCGGCAGGGGGCGCTGCCGAGTTTCAGCAGCCTCCACGGGGAAGAAAAGGGCCTGGGGCCGATCCCAAGGTCACGGGAGTGGCCGAAAGGAGAAATGGGAAAACTCACTGTGGTTTTCCAGGTGGTAGCGTCGCAAGAAGCTCCTCTCTCCTCTCAGCGAGCACAAAGAAAAAAAAAAACTCTCCGACGAAACACAACAGAGTCGGGCCGGGGCCAGGGGGCAGCTCTCAAGCCGAAACCCTGCACTCAGACCCTGCCTCCGTCCCTCCCGGAGCGTCCCGCAACACTGCCCACCTCCCCCCGAGCAGAGCCAGCTTTTCCCCATCGCCCATTAGCCGGGAATGCAGTCAGGCTGGCTAAATCTAATGTTATGCTAATCGCCTTCTCCCCCTTCCCTGTTTCGTGCTCCTGTTTCTCTTACAGGGGGGCAGGGAAGGAAAAAATTCCCCTCAGAATATAAACTATAACAGTAATTTTTCGGCATCCTTAACAGAAGCCTTCTAAGAAAATAAGTGCTATTTTGTCAGTTTTCTGGCTTTTACAGTCAAGGGGCAGGAGGCTGAACACAGTTTTAAAAGCTTGTAATGTTTTATCTGTTCTGTCTCCTCAAATTCACCTTTCTTTTTTTTTTTTTTAATAAGGATATGGATTCACAAAAAAACCTCAAAATAGAAGTAAGCTCACTGTTTGGAGATTGTTTACAGGATGCAATCATTCTTCTACCTGTTTCTTCTAATTCCTTTTGTGTTTTCTTCTTTAATCTCCTACCCTTCCTTTACTAAGCATGGAGGACTGTAGGGTGAATGTACTGAGGAAATGACAGGGAAAGTCTACATGGCTTTTCTCGTATGTGTTTCTGAGATCCTCAGGGCTATACTCAGCTATAGCCTTAACTGCTTCTTGCAGAACCACAGAATGCATACCATTCATCTGTAGCTACTGAATGAGTGCAAGATGCACCTCTTGCATGCACACGTTATCACTAATTTATGGACGTCTTTTTTCTGTGAGCAGATGTGCCCTTGATATAGGAAGCTGGTCTCAGGATAATGGGGGATGTAGACAGAACATGTGATAAGACTTCTCCACATGATGTTCATTTTTCCTGTGCCCATGAATGGCTCCACAGTGTTGAAAGATTGGAATACTTGTAATAGAATACCAATGCTCATGATTGGTATTTTGTAGTTGTGCCCTGTTCAAGGATAATAAGGATAACAGTCAGGGTTAGCTTGTAGTTTTCTTCTGCAACACCAGAAATGAGGTCACTGGCTGCTTTTTTTTTTTTCCCCCCCCCCCCCCTTTTTTTTTTTTGGATACACAATTGTGCTCAGCAGCAGTTACAACTGAAAAGATGTTAAATACTGTGCAAGTATGAGCACAATATGTGGGTCTGGAATGCAAAACTGATTTCTCTGAAAGTTATTTTCAACCCTATTTTAAAGTCAAGATGAATGACACATTGCTGGAATAAGCACCACATCTTGCCTGCTCTGTTATTAGTTATGTAAGTTTCTCTTCTATGGAAACACAGTAAGATGTTTGTCTGCTTAGACAGATACATGCTACCATGTACCTGGCTCAAACTCCCACTGATTTTGTGACTCGGGCAACATTTGTGATGCCCCATTTTTGGTCTTGGGCAAATAAGCAACCTACCCCCTTCTATTCTTCCTCACGTTCTAGGTCATTGACTATTTACACAAGCTTCCAAATTTGCATGTAAATTCAATTCTCACTGTGGAAAATCACAGCTGAGTCACCCTGAATATGTCTGTACTTGGGTACAAATGTTTTCAAAAACCTTCAGCAAACTAGTAGGCTAAAACTGTGTACTGATACCATAGCTACCCTGCTCTTCGAAGTGCAGAGAAGCAGGAATGTCTGCCTGAGAAAATGAGCGTGAATTATTTTCCAGGTGCTAGTTATAGCTAAAACCCCCCCAAAAAAACAAAAATATCCAGAGGAAAATAGTAGGAAAAATAAGTAAGAAGTTTTTAAATAACTTTAATCAATTTCTAAACAAAATTTGTAAGTACTGTCTTGGAGAAATTCTTATTTTGGTACTGTGATGTTCCCTTATTTTTTGTGTAGCCAAGCTGTAAGCAAACTAATTTGCTGATATCTCTTGTCTATCTGCCCAGAGACAGCTGTGGTCTAGTGATATTACACTCTGATTTTCTAATTGTTCCATGATGTTTTACTTGTATGATGTGACTCTGAAATGAGAGCTGCTTCAAGTATTTAAGGGGTATGAACAATCCTTAGGTAAGTTTTTGATCTCCTTTGTCTATAAAACAGACATGCTCGATAAGGAGACTGAGTTGGACACTGCTGAATTGTCACTCTTGAACGGGAGTAGTAAAAAATTTTCTAATCTCATCATCAGTATGTCAAAAAAAAAAAGAATATATTGCTATCTACCTCTACCCAACAGGCTTCTGTTAAAGATGCAGAACAATTAAGGTAATATGAAATTTCTGTGAAAAAAATAAAATAAGGAACAGGATTCACTTGTAAACAAGACTTTGTTACAACTAGCAACGATTAGGAAAGGAATGCAATGACAACAAACAATAACTCTAAGCTTCACTATGCATGTAGCCCTTTGTGGGTCAGCTGCACCTCGCATCAGTTCCTTTACCCTATGGTCCACATTGTGGATGTGCACCTTCTTCTTGAGACTTCTGTGAGATATGTGCTTGTGTGGTTGTTCACCCACCACTCTGTTTGTTTCCTCCATGTCTCTTCTTTCTGAACAATGAGACAGGAGTTTCCTTTCCCTGGTAGAAGAGGACCGTTTGCCTTTGCATCCAAAGACCTACTTAGCACATAAACAGGCTCAAATGTGCATGTAATTAAGACACCATGCCCTCATTGTGAAAGAAAGTTACCACTTTGTGGTTTACAGCTTGTCTGCTCGGTTCTTTGCTCCTTTCCACTATAAAAATCTGTTTTTCTACAGCATTTCACAGATAAGGTTTTCTGGAGTAATGAGGCTAACTGCATTTGTAACTCTGTGTAAGGCAGTCTAATGAGCATTTTATGTTTTGGGACAGTCTTGCACTAGAGGAGAACAAGGAGTCTAAGAAGATGGTTATTCAAATATCAGCCAAAACTGACATGGTAGAAATTACTGTTGTTAAAAACAAGCCTGTGGATCCTGGAATCTTTAAATCAGCCTATGTGAATTAATATTTCTAGTTACACTGACTTTTAACTGGATTTAGATGCCACGCTCACTTGAACATCTGTGAAGAATCACAGCTGAAAATACTCATAATTTGAAATTAATGAATCTGGAACCTCTTAGTTTTACCCTCTACATCTCCCTACACATCTTCTTGTACTGCTCTGTCTCTATATATTATGCACCAAGTCCTTGATTTCATACAGTGAAAGTTGTGTGCTTAGGCCTGCACATAGTCACCAGTGCTGCAGCACCCAAGACAGTCTGGATTTTAAATGTGTAGAACTGTCATGCATGGACAGTGTCCTTCATTCAAAAGTTGCTTGGTAAGTGCTCTAGGAACAAGGCATGCTGTGGAGCTGAGTTTGGCTTACTAAGGATGCCAGACGTGGTGTGAGAAGACAGCATGGTCCAGTTTATAGGGCAAAGCTGTGCCTGATTAGGCAAGGCAGCTGTAAATTTTCCATGTTGACAGTTGCCTGCCTCCCATTCCAGTGGAGCATGAACTCTGCTGTATGCTATGATTCAATAGCAGATTTACTGGCTTCAAATTCCATTCAGTAAAGGAATATAAAACAATTCTGATGCTTTGAAACTGAAGTGTTTAAGAACTGATAGTCTGCCCTTAGTTGATTGCCATACAGTTCTGTCCACCGCTTTGAAAGGTGTACACGAGAGCTCAAAGCAGCCCTACTGAATGTCAAATATATTCTCAGGGACAGCTGGCAGACAATACATATTAACTGAAAACTTAATGAATACTTTAGTTCTATATGATCACAAAAGAGACGTGGGAAAGAGGTGAAATAACAGACACATTTTCTAGTGAAGAAAATGGAACACAACTGAAGTAACTTAATTAAGGTTGTTTTGGAGGCCTCTGCTATTTTTTGTCTCATTAAAAGGGGCCTGATCTTGGGTAGTAAAACTGTCCCTAGGCTCACAGCATTTTGACGACCAATGTTGAGATTCATTCAACTCATGCCAGACATGAGAAAGGAAAAAGTAGGAAGCAGCCAGCCTCGAGGATGGGACAGAAGCTTTCCCAGAGCTCCTAAACTGTGACACACTCAGTATTGACTTTGATGCTGGACAGTATAACCAGGAGCTGGGGTTGGTGAGGGGAATAGGGCAGGAAATGAGAGAGAAACTTTAGCCACAGTTAACACAGGTCAGGGAAAGCCTCAGAACAGGTAAATAATCTGTAACCTGACCTGGTAACAAGGGACGTCTTTGGAACATCAAAGGTAGTGAGGTGTGTTTAGCTTCCTAAAATGGTTATATTATCCCTCTGCTGCTCTGAAGCCCATACCGTACAGCTGGGGTAAACAGACAGACATTAAGCAAGTATGAGCTTGCTTACAACTAAAAATTATTAGCTAAAATACCTGCATCATTGCAAAGGAAACTGTTTTTGCGGTAAAAAATACTGAGATTTTTGCTTTTATTTCTGATGCTTAAACCGATGAGCTGTGCTTATCTTTTATTACAATAATAGAAAGAACTTCACTCTTCTCATGAACTGCCATCTGGGTTTCAATAGGCACTGAGTGGATGCAGAGCAGAAAGACAGATACAGTCCCAAACCAAGTGCAGTGTGTGTTTGTGTCTCACCCAGTGAAATGCCTGCAATTCATGTCAAAAGGGATAGTTTATTGGGACAAAAGAAGACACAAGATCCCTGCATGGCTGAGTTATGTGGGACTTCTAAAATTATTATTACTACAGCCTGAAATGATGTTTTCAGTTTTAAGCAAGTAAGTGTGGAGAAGAAAATTGCTGTCCTCTATCACCTAAGTAATAAAAAGTTTCATTGTGAAAGCTTAAATTCCAGAGGGCTCTGTGGGATCCGTTATTTTTTTTCTCAGAGGTATGGGTATATGTCACTCAGCAAATGGCTTGTTAAAGGAAAAAAAAAATTGTATTAGAGTGATGTGTTTATCTCAGACACTGGGTATGTAACTTGTAAGCATCTAGACACGGGCTGTTAATCAAAAATGGCCAGAAGCAGAGAAATCCTTCAGCTGAAAGGTGAATAAGGTTTTATTTCCAACTTTTTTGGAAAGTGAGGTGTGTTGATAGCAAAAGCTGTCATTGGTGCTCTTGGAAATATGTGCAGTCTGTTGTAAAATCAATATGTAGTCACCCTTTGTGATCCTAGAGCTTGCTTTCGCTTCAGATGGGAAAACTCCAGTGTGATAACACAGAACAAAGGTCACTTTCTGGATTGTGTGTCGTTAAGTAATGTGCTGAAAACATTACAAGATGAAAGACGGTACAGGATTTTCCAGGCAACCATTTCCCCTTTTCAAGAGAGCTTCCATTTTATTTTGTTCAGCTGAACTTTCAGAGGCTGCAGGCCTGAGAACTGAATACACACATAAATCTCTCTCTTAAACATTTACTTATGTAGTGTTTCTGGGTATGATGATATAAATCAATAAATTAGGATGTCTGTGGAAGATTTGGAATGCATGTCTGACATTATTTTCTTTTTTGACAGACCATCGAGTATATATTTTCATAGAACACCTTATCTTCTCCAAAGTTCTTGGTTTTGATTGGAAGCAAATAAAGCATTTGGATGTTGAGTTGGGAAGCCTGATTTGCTGGTGTGAAATAGATTAAAACCTAGCAATTTTGTCCATTCTGGAAAGGGGAAGGGAAAAAAGAATTGCATAAGTTAAGTTTTCCCTCCATCTCTGATTACTGCTGGAGCCAGGGGTGGGCAGGGTGACACTCCCTGCTCTGTTTTAGTTTGGCAGCAGTGCTGCAGCTTTTTTCCATGCCAGGTGAGCTTGGGGATAGAGGCTCTTGGAAGCAGTCAGATGGCACTGACTTATTAGGCTCAGAGTGAATTCCTCTCAAACACTGCCCTCACCATTGCTGCCTGGATCCACTTTTGAGCTATTTTGTTTTGGACGCTTTCTGAGCTCCTGTGTACAACACATTGAAATGGAAAGTTCCCATGATATTCTCTTGCAAAATGCCACTTTTACAAAACACATAAATATCCAAAGAAGAACTTTCAAGTATTGAGAGAAATGCAATATTTTACCTGGAAGACAGAAAAGCTGATGCCTTGCTGCCCACCTGGAATATTCACATCAATTCTATTTTCAGTCTGCTGGAAAGCAAATATGAACAGACAGAAGTTGGGAAGGAAAAAATTATTTGCTTGACTTTTTCTCTGCTTTGGAACAAAAGAATCAAAATGTTGTTTTAATTGAAAGATGTATGCATTTATTTTAATGTCTGTTTCTTTCTATATATTTAAGTACTGCTCCTTACCACTTTGACTTTTGAATAGTGTCTATTTAGATTTTTAGTACTTATCTGGGACTTTTTTTTTGGTCCATTATCTTCCCCACAAGGACCTATTAATTCAGATAATTTCCCAATTATTTAATTATTAAAGAACATGTTGAAAGATGTTAATGACAATGATTACTGGAGGTTTTGAAAAGCACACACATTGTGGTATACCCATTGCTCATTTCCTTCAGTTTTAAAGAAGCCAGTGAAAGCTGTTTGCAAATTATGAGGATTTTGCCTATGGAAATGTCATGGGATCTACCAAGTTGAGTAGCACAAAACTTGCAAAAGCAAGAACTAAAAAACTATCTTTTCAGCCTGTGAAATACAAAGCCTGGATGAATATCTCTGTGCCTAATCTATGCAAAGTTCTTACCAGAATAATTCTTTCTCTGCAGAAAGAGAAGGAACTTAAAAACTTAAACAGACTTTTGCAGAAAACAACTGGAGATTGGGTGTGCTGGTCAACATCAGTCTCAATGGGATTCTGTGGTGTGCCCTGGCAACCAGGAGTGCAGCCTCTCAGGGTGCATCAGACACAGCACTTGGTGTGTTGGTGTGGCCTCACCTGGAGCACTGTGGGCAGTGGAAGGCCCAACAATTTAAGATGGATGTGAAGGTCCTTGAGTACATCCAGAGGAGGGCAACCAGCAACAAAGCTGGTGGGAGGGCTGAAAGGCATGTCTTGCAAGGAACTGCTGAGGACTTTCCTGAGGAGGGGAGGTGCTGGTCTAGTCTTCCTGCTATCCAGGGATAGGATGTGTGGGAATGCTTCAAAGCTGTGCCAGGGGTGGATTAGACTGTATTTTAGGAAGCATTTCTTTACCGAGACAGTGGTCAAACACTGGAACAGGCTTCTTAGAAAGGTGATCGATGTTCCCATCCTGTCAGTGTTTTACTTCTTCTCTTCCAGAATAAGAAATATATATATACAGGCATTAATCTTCTGTATGTGATGTTTCTGCACATCCAGGATCATCTTTGGAAGTCCTGGACAGTAGGTTTTCATTGCTATTCCTTTGTCAGGGGCATGTTGTTGTTATTTTAGTGGGCAGATCCTTTCTGTGCTTTCTTTTTCTTTGTTGGTGTTTTATTACATATAGCTAAGCAATATGCCATTCTGGACACTGCACTAGGAAGGCAACAATGGAAAAAAATAACTGTAATCAGGCATAACTATAGGCAGACCCTGGAAAAAGAGTGAAAGAAAATAGTAATAGCACAGTTAAACAGGATAGAAATATGACTAATTAATGCAAAATCTCCACCAGCAGCGGAGTGTGTGGGATTTTCATTTCTATTTTAACTCATCAGTATTGTTCTTCAGTTGCTGCTCAAATCTAGTAAAAACATTTGGAAATGAAAACATATTTGCTAAAGTGGTTCTGAGTGGAAAGACTGCTGGAATGATCTGCATGGTGTAGATTTGACAGTCAGAGTTTAACCCTTTTGCACCTCAACTGAGCCGCGTTTTGGTAAAATGGTGGCAGCTATCCACTTTTGTACCCTCCACTCCTTGATTCAACCTGTGCAAGTCCAAGACTCTAGAACTCTTTGGAGCAGCCTAAAGAAACTTGCAAGAAGCAGATATCTCTAAGAGCAGGAGATGTTTAACCACGGCCTGTTTGCCTCAGATGCTCCCCTACCAGCGATGTGAAATGTTCAAACAGCAAAGGCTTTGCTTTCATGTCTGTGGATTACCTGAGTTTTGTGTTACATGAGGAAAATTCTTAAGAAGCTCAATAAACCACATGAAGGCTGCTTTGTTTTGCAAAGCAGTTACAGTTACACCGAAGAATTTGGACCTTTGAGACAGTGAACTCTTAAAGGTAAACGCAGTGAGCACTATACAGAGCCAAGTGGGGGCAAGCTGTTCACAGACCTGTTCTGTTCTCCAAAATACCATATGTGGGGACACAGCCTACCCTGTTGTGTCCTGCAATGGTAAAACAAGTAGAGGAATTACCTTGTTTGCACTGTGGGATGTTACACTGTGATGCATTGTCATGCCTGTAGATACTTTGGGCTTCCTGCCTGCGTCCTCAGCAACAAAACCAATCTCATGAAGTAGCAGTTAGGGAATGTTTGCTATTTGTATGATAGCATTGTCTCGTATTGTACCATGCAATCAATCCATAAACATGCTTCTCCTCTTCCCTTCAAAAGCTACTTGGTTACTCATTTACAGTTGGAATCATTGTAGTTCGTATTGTCATGGATTTGGAGGTAATTGTGCAACAGTTAAAAGGTCTTAGCTGTGCCAGTGACAGAAAACAGTGCTTTTGTTTTCCTTAATCTTCCAGGTAACAGGTATACTTCACTTATTTCTACCTGTCCAAACTTGGAAACTTAGAGCAGAGTTTTTCACAGTAAGTCACTATAGGACAAGAGTGTTTGCTATTGTTTCTTAAGAATATTGTTCTTGTGCTGCAGAAGTGCTGACTGACTGCCAATATCTTCCTCCTGAGCATGGGCTAGTAATCGAAGGAAAACAGTCTCCAGAGAGCATGGAGTGTATGCTGCCTTGAAGGGGGTATCACGTAAAACCTAATGGCAAAGGAATACAATTTCTGAGAAATCATGTAGTAAGTCTTTTAATGTTAATTTCCCAGAGGGAAAGACATCTGGTGGCATATTAATTGCCATAATTTTTCTCCTTTCTTTTTATCATTTATGCTAGTCTCCACTGTTTCCAACACAGTCAATTTTCTTTTAGTCAATCTGCACTCCTGTTTGTTGCCTATGTTAACCAGCTTTGTATCATCCAGTAGAGCATAAATTTGCTATCTGACTTAAATCTGTAAATCCAGGTATTATGTTTCCATTTTGAAAAGTATATAAGCATCCCTTTATTGGTAAAATTTCTATAGGTAGGTGTGATAACTGCAATCGTTATTACTTTGTCATTCTTTATCTACCTTAAGAGATTTCTTCCTGCGATATCAGTCATCTTTATATGGGTAGCTGAACATATACACTGCAGATGCATGAAACAGCCAGCCCTGAAGGTCATGTTTCAGAGAATGTTATTTCCTTTAAGCCAAAGCCATGCCACAAACTGTTTTGACAATGTGCTCTGTGCTCAGAAATGTTCTTTGGTGCAATTTAATTTATTAACACAGATGTATCCCAAGATGATGGACTGCATTTAGTTCATGAGTTTGGATTTGCTTTTCTGCTTTGATCCTTTAGAGGAACCAAGTTACTCCTCCCTCCCCCTCCTACCCCTTCTGTGGGAAGATTTAACTCACACAAGTCACCAATCTTTCAATCCCTGACAATCTTCCATGTGGAGTCTGCATTTTTGCCTTGATTTCTGGTCCCTTGACTGGAGATGGCAGACCAGACACATTCATCTCCATGTCTAACGATTCCTGCAGTGCTACCAGGTGGTACCATACTGCCTAGTGTCTGAACTGAATTTGAACAGTGGCTGACCATTCTCATGTTTGGATGAGCTGCCTAATACTTCAAATTTTTATGAAAATCCCTTTATGTTAACAAGCATTATAGATGCTTTTTTTTTTTAATGCATTTTTAGCACTGAAGCACTTTGCTCTCAAGAAATACTGGAGAGTATTGAAAGATCATCAGAGAGTTACAGAATGTTGTGAATGGGAGGGTAGGATTTGGGTACTGTGAAAGTAATTTTCAGAAGATTTTTTTTTTAGCAGAGAGTGTTAACAATCCTTTGATTGTTTACTCGTTGGCTATTCTTCAGGCAACATAACATCCTCTGCATTAGGCATTACTCACCAAGCAGGGACTGTCGTAAACCTTAGCCATCTGGATTTTTTATAGCAGATAAGAAAGAGTAGTGTGGAAGCTAAAGAAAACAGGAAGATCCCATGTAGAGAACAGAAAAAGGGATTGGATCCTAGTGCCTCTTACAAAGCGAGTAAAAACAATTTATAACTAATCCTTGACTATGTCATCTCTGAGGGCTTCAAAGAATAGATGTCATTCTTTTCGTTTTGGAGCACTGTCAGTGTGAGAGAAGGAGGTTGGTTTGCTAGCTGAGGGGATGAATAAATATTGATGAAAACTCCTTCTAATTTTAACAGCTTTAAATGCAACAAATCTCAAAAAATGACATTTTCCTCAGTAGTTAAGCTTGTAATTTCTATACACAGATCAAGAAATGCAATTCTATGGATAAACAGAATATCAGAAGTTATTTTTCAGCTAGCTAATATTTTATAATAAATGGATTTATTTGATAAGTTCCAAAGTATGTAAGGCACAATTCTCTTCTTATACCACTTTTTTGCTGAGCTAATTTGTTTTGGTTTTTGTCAGCCACTGTTTATCAAGCACTCTGCTTTTTCAATACATCTCAAATGAGATAAAAATGTATTTAGCATTGTTGACATCAGACCCCTGCAACAGCTGCAGACTTGCTATTGTTTGGTTTCAATGTTCACTAAAATGAATTTCCTTTCTCGTGAATCAGAGGGATATGATGAGTGACAGGCTATCTTTTTTTTTCTTAATCACACAGATCTGTGCGTTCCTCTAGATGCCCTGATAAGCAGAGCATATGTGTGTGAAAGGAAGGGAAACAGGAATTCCTTTCGGAAGGGTGACAACCTTCACAAGACTAAAATGAGTCCAAGGCAGATGTTCCCATCTGAAATCAACTGAACTCACATCTAAAAATTTGCACAGCTGCCAGCAAAGACTTATATTTTTTTTGGCTCTTTTTCCATACATTGATATTGTGTAAGAAAAAAACAAACAAACCACAAATCCACAAAAACCCAAACAAAAACAAAACAAAGAAACCCCAAAACTTTATAAAGAGATAGTTTTGTGCCAAGTGTATAGCATACCGATATGCTGCACCATGGAAAATAGGACTTGGCCACATGATTCCAATAAAATATCATTCCGGAAGCCATGTTGCTATTCTTTGGTTTAATATGTAAATGTTTCCATCTTTGAGAGCACCTCAGGGACAAACTGTTGCATTTAATTAATTAAGCATTTGTTGGTATTGTAATCAAAGTGGTGGAAGTGAGATAGGGAGACTTCCTCCCAGAAAAATGAAAAAAGCTCTATTTGATGGTACAGCTACAAGTTGAGTATGCAGCCTTTTCTCCTTCAGACATTTCAAAAACTCCACTGACACCCTTGGCCTTCTAATCAGCATGTTATTCTTGGCACAAATTTCCTCCCATGATTCTGTTCGGCACCGGGCTATCAAGGTTTCCCTCTTCCTCTCCTTGTCCTGTACTCCTGTCACAAAAAGCACTACTGCTCCCCTTATTTAAGATCGAAGGTGAAAATAATTTAGAATAATTTATAATGCCCCAATGTTAAGAGGCAGTAGTAATGGGTAAATGGGTTTGAGAAGATGAGAAGCAACATGGTATTGATATTTCATGCCAGATGAGACCCTTCTCATGAGCTACCGCAGGTCTAGAGAAACACCAATGAGCTTACTAACATTGCTCTGGAAATCCAGTAGTTTAGCTGACTGATGAGTTTCATATGAAGTTCTGAGAAAAGCTGGATTTGAATAATGCTAGATCAGATGATCCAGCAATTACAGAAAGCTAAACTTTATGACAGTGGAGTTGAAGAAATTATATATTGGAATAGAAGTATCTAACTATTAGGTTCCAACTGTTCTTGAAAGGTGAGGTGAAATGTGGGAAGCAAAGTCCCACAACACACTAGGAAGATCACTAAATATGAGATCTGGTATATCCAAGCAGAAAACAAGGCTGGACTCTGAGGAGAGACTACTGTCTCTGTTTGAAACAGAAACTGTTATTGTAAGAGTCTGGGATTATAACACGTTATAAAATGTAAGTAAAGTAACTGAAACTTAAATTCTGATGTGTTCTTCCAAACTGTAAACCATACCGCCAAACAGCAAATGGTAATAAAAATTGCTGTTAAATCTATGACTGTTTGATCAAGGAAAGGTCTGAAGTACTTTGAATGAATTAATCCATTTACTCCATGGCATCAAATGGCAGGAGAAGCAAGACATTTTCTTATTTTCTCTGGTTTTAGCTATGTCAACCTTCTTCATTCCCCTCCTCCCAGTGGATAATTCCTTTCAAGGTTATCCTACAGTCTTAGATTCTTCCCTAAAAGTGACTACCAGCATAGCTCTTCTAAATGGTCAAATCACTGTCTCACCCTTTCTAACATTGTCTTCTGAAGCCCTACAAACAGTCTTCTATGAGATGTGTTTCTCCAATGACTCTCCCACCAGAATTCCTTCTACTTGCTGAAATAGCCAAGAGCACTCAGACAGATATGGCAGGAGGTTGAATGTTTTAAGAATTAAAGCAAGCTACGGGTAGGTGCTTTCCTCCCTTGAGACTCTCCATGATATTTTGCTCACTAGACAGCTCTATGCCGGAAATCCTGGACTGATACGAAGGTAGCCCTCAGCAGGCAAATTAAGGCTAACATTTGTAGTCTAATGCTCAATTACTAAGAAGTCTGTAAGAGTAATATTTGCATCTCAATTCCAGAGATCATTATTGCGTGTTTTCTGGAAGAGCAAATCCCCACCTGTTCACATCTCTTCCCCAAGGAAAGGACTTAATCAGATCCAACAGGACCATTGCAGGGCAGCAATGCTCAATACATATGAAGTATCTTTTAGACTCTTTCTCTCTGACTTGAAATGTGCTTGGAATGTACCTGAAACAATGTATATTTGAACAATTTGTCTTTTGAGCTTAAACAGTAATTTTCAGCAAATTATATTACCAGGATTAATATACTTATTTGTTGTCCTAACAGTTCCTCTTCACTGGTGACAGGACTGAATGAGTTTAGTTGTTGATTAATATTTGAACGTTTTTGACTCTGTCAATCTCTAGTTCTTGGTTTTTGCCTCTTTCACTGTAGAAGGCTCTTCTGAGTCTTCTACTTTCACTTACCTTTTACTCCAGAACTTCCCTTTCCTGACATATCCTTCCGCTTCCTATTCTAATCCAAGGGACAAAGTAATTTAATCAAGAATATATTGCTTTATACAAATTGCTTCTAGAGTAATGAATCTCCTGCCTGCTTTTCTCTTTGCATCTTTGTTTTCTGTCTAGAACACTTTATTAAGCAGTCTATTCCCAGATTATTAAATAGTTAATGGTTAAATAATAAATGGTTTATCTTCATGTTTGGAAAAGTCTAGTTACAAAACTTTGTGAAGACCCATTTTGCACAGCTTTCTTGTTTGAGCCAGAAGACTACTTCTAGGAGGGGTGTGATATGTTCTCCATTCAGAACCACTTTAGATAGCAGTCACTTAAAAAATTTGGTATCTGAACCTTGATTCTTTTTCTTCATTTCCATTTTTGAAGTGCAGATTATAAAGTAGCAAGTACAATGTTAGATTATAAAGTAACTTTCTGCAGTACTAAAATTAGACCTAGGAGCAACAAAAATAGATTTATAATGATATAAAATGCAGAAAAAACCAAAGAAGCGGTTTTTGCAAAATTGCTAATGTCACAGTTTCATGAACACAACTTACAACATTCAGAGCTATGCTAAAATTGCAGTCTTCAGAATACAGCCCAAAGAATGGCCTATTTATGATGTCTTTTCATAGTGGCAACAGATCTGCAAGGTCTGTCTAATACACACCAGTATTGCATTAATCTATGTGGATTTTGATCATCTTCCCAGTGACTGACAAATTTTTCTAAAGATTTGTTCAATGAGGGAGACCACCCACTCTTCCTTGGCAGAGAGTCAGGTGTTATATTGCTATGAATGAACATTCCAGTGGCTGCTCTCAACTCCAAGCTTTAAATCAAGAGTCACATGCTCTAAATTGGTGTATCTTGAATCTTTGTTTAGCCTTTTGTTTAGTATTTCTTTAACCGTTTACATGATGGGCATGAGACACAGGAGTCTTACTTGCCTGCACTGTAGAGACCTATATCAGGGCAGGTTATCCAAACTTTTTACAACCAATGGAGATAAGTTCATATTTTAATAATAGAATACCTCTTATCTCTAATTTGGGATGAAATCACTGATTTGCTAGGATTGTCTGCTTTCTCTACTGATTATCAACACCTCAGGTGATTATCAACATCTCAGGTGATTATCAACACCTGTTAATAAAATAACTAACAAGGATATGGATTACTAGAGGTAGACTAATCTCATGTTTGGCAACCTGTTTTCTGCCTAAGGATGAATCTTGAAATCTTCACCTACATTTTAACCTAAATATCCACTGAAATCAAGGCATTATTAATTTATTTGTGGACTCTGGGGCCCAGGAGAGGGAAGGGCAATTGATCTGTGTCTGCCCATCCCAGTGTATAAAGTAAGAGGCTTATTAGAAATTGGAGATAAAGAGAGAATGTATTCATTATTTGGGGCTCACTAGTATTTGGGTGATAATAGCAATTGTATCTGTATGATCTAGACCCACATGGGCAAGGAACAATGACCAGGGAAAATGACATTTGGTCAAGGGACAATAACTGGGAAAGGTGATATTTGTGAACTCTTGCTTTGCTGGAAAACCAGGAGTATGCATGATGTTGCATTATGATTGTAGGGGAAAGTGTCTAAGTCACTGAAATGTGGAGATTGCTGCCTGTAGAACTTATTTGCTGTCTATTCCCTTTAGAGGAAATCCTGCACATTTAGTAAATGGGTGGGTGGGTGGATGTATGGGAGGGGACAATTTATTATGACACATAGGCATGCACACAAAGAGGTTTGCCAGCTTCCTGCAGAGGCCACAGTGACCAGGAAACAGGCTGCAGGAGTGACGTAGGGGAAACTTGGTGGGGTTGCACAAGCAGAAAACTTAGTGAGGAACAGCAAAATGTCAAAGTCAGCAGGGGGGGATCTTTTTTTCCCTTTTTTCCCTTCAGCAAATTCACAGTGACATGGGTAGTAGAAAATATGATCTACCCCTCCATCTCCTAAAGACAACAAAAGCGTATTTACTGGTTTACAACTGCTTATCCTGTTTTAAGACACACAGCCTGTTTCCTCTTTCTCATCCAGAACCTGGAAGTCCAGTGGTGCAGATGAAGTTTTCTTTGCAATCAGGGAGTGCAATCTTTTATTTTTTTGTGTTAAAATGCTTGAAATTGAGTGGAGACATTAACCAGACCACACCAAACTTGTGTAAACAGTCAACATCCTAATGGGGCAGATGTGGCAAGGGGCCATGGCCCTGGTCTGGGACAATGTGACTCAGCAATGTCCTTGGCAAAGGGTTTGGGTTGAGGAGAGAGGAAGGGAACACCAGCAGTATACTGCATGCCCCCACCTTGAAGAGAACATGGCACCTCCTCCCTTCCACTGTGCTGTTTGGTGCAGAGTAGGGCCTACAGCAAGAGAGGGGCAAAAGAGTTTCATGGATGCTGCATTTTCATAAAAATTGTCATTTATTAAGTAACACTGGAACTAATCCAAAATCTGTAAGGTTTTCTCAAGCTGTTTTGGAAGCTTTTGCCTTGCTGTGGTGTCTTTTCAGAACCTGCATTCTTTTGGCTCTGAGTGGAATTGCTTGTACTGTGCTCCTTTAACTTTTACAAAGTGTTAGATCTTCCAGTTAGCCACAGCTTATGGAATCCAACATGGTATTGTATTTTTGGATGTTTTTTACACGTTTGTTACCTGCTTCAGAGAATAGTACTCAGGATATAGCAGAGAAAATGAGCAGGATCTGCTTAATAGATTGCCTATGGACCTTCATAATGATGCTGAAATCTATCTTGCTTAAGTTCTTTCCTATAAGAGGGTGAAGAATCCTGTTGCTTTCACACTGTTAAAAACAACTCTGGAACATAAGAGATGGAAAAGCATTTTAGAGTGCCTTCAGGAATTCTCATAAAAATTTGGTGCAGTGGGGGAATAATGTACATCTAAGGTTCCAAGTGATACAGTTCTTAATCCAGGAACTCAGAAGATTTTCAGTGTCTACATATATTATTCTTTTCTCTTAAACTGGAATTTCTCCTGTAATGACTCCACTGAACAGCTTCTTCTCATTTTTTTTTCATTGGTATTAAGGGATCCTCTGGATACTTTGTAAAAAAATTTCTTTTTCTTTTTCTTTTTTTTTAATTCAGGGAAATTTCTGTTTCGGGGGGGAGCAACCAAAACACCTTAAATATTTCTTTGTGTATTGTCTTGTAAAAATGCATTTAAAAATCTCATAGGAAATTCTTCAATTTTTTTCACACCTTTCTGAAGATCTCTATCCTTCAGCATCTAGTGCATTACACTGCAATAACTTCTGTGAAATCTGGTAGAGCAGTGTGCAAACTGGAAAGCAAGTTACTTGTGCAAGTGGAATAGTGTTTCAAAACTGTTATGGCTTATTTCAATTTATCCCACAAAAAGGTACCATGCAAAGATGATGGCATTGAAAATGCAGGTTTTGACAGCTCTTCCAAATAGGAGAGTGTTTAGTTCCACAAGATTTCTTTGCAATCATGAAGCTGTTGCATGGAGGATCTCCATTTCCTCCTCACAATTGTCTGCAACAACTGATAGCATACAACAATGGCTGCAGAGTGATATATATTGAAAAATATAATGAACATTACTGTGGTGTGCAATTGAAGGTCTGTTACTGGAAAGTCACTCAAAGCATATTCAAAAGATATTTTAGCCAAATGTCATAAGGTCCCTTGTTTTAGTCCCTTCAAAATACAACTAGATGAAAACAGTAAAACTTACTAAGGGACTTAAAATGGAGTGGGGGGTTATTTAATATGTTTGGTTCCTTTTTTCATGTACTTTGAGTCTAGTTAGAGTTAGCAACATAGAAATTAAAGTCCTGGCTACCACCTTGCCAGGTTCTCTGCACTGGTTTACTGAAGCAAAACGTCACAGGCTTGATAACCTAAGAGCAAGCCTGTCCAAGGAATAAGGAATACTAATAGATTTAATGCAAGGAACTAAAACTAACAAATTCTCATTACCATAGATATGAACCAAGAGACAGTTCTGAAGCCCAGTAAGTGTTCTGCCTTTGCTGTAACAATTTATTTAGTTAGGAAAAGCAATAGGAAAAATTTCTTAAGGATTTCAAGAGAATGCCAACTATCTTTTTTGAAGAGGTATTATTCACAGTATGTGACCAATACAAACGCAAATACCACACATAAATAATCTCAGAATGGCATATGGGGATATTGTAAGGCTTGTTTATTAGCAAAGACAGACATAACCAGACAGGGCACGAAGTAATACTTTGTATTCTATATTACTTGTATTTTATATTAGTTGGTCTTTAGTTCTCAATTGTGGGTGGTGTGCACAGTTTGCATATCTTTAATTTCACGCTTCCTTTGAAGAATTCTTTCATACTGGATAGCCATTCTGGAATGATTAGTTCCTTTCTATTCGTATGGGAGAGGGGAGGAAATAAGCAACAAGTGCTTGATCTTCTACAGGAATGAGTTTAAGAGGAAAAACCAATACTGGAATGTAATTTAATTTCAGGAAAGTTTTAAAATATATGCTCTAAAAACAGTCATACACCAGAGTGTAGGATTTGAAATTTGGCAAGAACAGGCTGCAGATGTAGTGCTGTTCCTCTCTTGGTTTATATACCCAAGTTGGGACAATTTTAATTTGTAGATGCACAGTAAAGATTTAGATAGTCCTGTGCCACACACTGTAATGCACCATCACCACTGCAAAATAAGATGTCAGAATACTAAAACCTAACTAAGTGTAATGGGGCAAAGTTCTTAGCCTTCAGCCAAAGAAGCATAACTTGACTGTCATTTGCCCTTGTGAAAGTTCTGAAATATCCTCTATCAGAGTCAATAGGGCTGCAAAGTCACTGCTGTTTGGACAGATCATGCCTAATCCTGTATGGATTAGGAAAGTTTGGGTAAACAGGTCATCTGTTAAGGACACTCTATTCTTTTTAACAGTATGGTCTCTGCAGCTTTACATGCTATTGTAGACCACACAAAACTTTTGTCAGTGCAAGTACTGAATGGAATTAAGTGATATTATTGATTTAAAAATCAGTCTTCTGCAGATTAATAACATAATTCACAAGACTTGGGAAAGTTTTCTGTTGCATTTCAGTGAAATGGGCAAAATACTGCATCTCTCTACACAAAAAGACCAGGGCTACAATGATATAAGGAATATGTTAAAATAAAAGATAAACATTGCATTTAGTTTAAGTGGAGTATCATTTGAACTAAGTGTACATAAGGAACATTAGAGACTCCAGGTATCTATGGAACAGCTGGCAGGTTTGCTTTTTCTTCCCTTGTGGGATACTGTGAGGATGCTGCTTTCTGTCAGTTTTCCTGCACTCTCCATTTCTCATTGCTCCCTTGAGGCTTTGCTTCTTTTTTTCCTTTTGCTTTACCCTGCAAGCTAAAGGAAAATATAAAACAACAGCTGACACCAGTGAAATGTTCAACTTGCCACAGCTCTACCAAGACAGAAAAAGATGTAGGTGATGGTGGAGGGGCTTTGCAATGAATCAATGGGAGTTGTGTGATTATTTCGCACTCCTAGCCCTGACAACTCAACAAAACCCAGGCAAGCAGCCATATATATTTTTACATGTATTTATATTTATATAATCTTGGTGCTTCTAAATATATATTTGCAGTCTAAAAACCTGGATCTACATTTTTATTTAAACAAAATTTCTACTGACTTCGGTGGTGACATCACTCAAGTAAAGAGTTCAGGTTCAAGCCCACATTTTGAACCATATATTAGATCTTTTGTGATCGTGTGGCCAGAATAGTGTGTTCAGTTTTTACCACTGGGCATAGTGGCAAGAAAATGCATATTGTCCTCTTGCAGTACCCTGGACTCCTGGAAGGAAGTGGCATAAAGGGTATCACAGTTGCAGAGGTCAGCAGAGGAGTTGCTTCTGAGAAAGAACATGGTTGTGACATGCAGGCACCTAACTCAACTGAGATCACAGACAATGAGTAAAATCAAACTAAATTCTGCTCAGGGCAGGACTGAAACAGAGACAAGAGCACGCAATTTTTTTAAAATCCCTTACTACTCTCAAGAGTCAAGATTAAAGATAAGAGGACATTTTGTTTATAAATATATGGCTATTGGTGCAATAAGGGTACACGTATGGAAGAACTATACAGGCACACAAATATTACATAGGAATGCAGTGTTTAAGCAGTAAGTTTTAATCTCAGTTCCTGACAAGTGAGACTAGTTAACCTCTGCTTTACATACCTGCATTAAATTGATCATTAAGGCTCCCTCTATAGTCATTGAAGAGACAGAGGCAAGGCTTTTGAAGGGAAACAGAGCACTTTGATAATTTACACCTCTCTTTGGATAGAATGTAACACCCTTTGCTAGTCCTTGCATTTTTTTTAGGGGGGTTTGGTTTTTAGTTCTTTTGTGTTTGGTTTGGTTTGGTTTGTCTGGTAGAAAGAGCCTTGGCACTTTCAACAAGAAGCTTTTCTGAAAATAGTTACCTGTGAAGAAACACACTCAGAAAAGACCAACATCCTCACTGCCTTTTCAGAGTAGATAACATGAGGCATGAAGAGATTGCAGAGTTAATTAGAGTCATGCAATGAAATAATCGCAGAGAGGGAGGAATAAGAACAAACCTTATCAATTTGTATTTGCTCAGTTATTTTCAGACACATCAACTTTATGAAAGACTTCCAATTTACTGTGAAACCTTCCTCTGAAAGAGAGGACTTTGGCCAAATTACAATTTTCCTCCATCCATAGTCACATCTGTCTCTGCACACCAGCTTACTGATGAGTAGCAACTCATGCACCCTGACACTTTTTCCACTCTTTCTCCATGTTGTTTATTAGTGAAAATGTCACCAGTTTTCTTGCAAAGTCTTGTTTTTATCTCATGGGTCTCTGAACAGTCAAGCCTACATTCCTTCCTCTGATGAAAGGCTTTCACCAAACTCTGATGGGACTTTCCCATTACTCCCTTCCCTTATTTGAGAGTAACAAGATTTCTTCAGCACAGAGCCTAAAAAGAAGAAATACGTAGTTTAGTACAGATGTCGAAAAATAGTGGAAGGGATGTTTGTACAACATATCAGCATATTAATGCAGTAAGATAAGAAATGAAAATAATTTGAATTTTAATATAAAACAAGCAATTATTTTATCCTTAACCAAAACTCTTAAAAGATTATGATACACTCCAAACTTCTAGAAGTTCAAAAAGCCTTTTGGAGGTTTTGGAGTTGTTGATTCTCTTTTGCTTTTTCTAGTTTTAGTGTAATCCTGGTCTTAATCTTGATTTTCTGGGAGTTTTCATACAGGTGCTGATATTCTACAATAATGTTCTGCATTACCTGTATAATATATGAATCAAACTGTCATTAAAAACAAAAACAAAAACAAAACCAGTGATGTAATGAATTCATAGCATGAGATGTGAAGGTCAAGAATTAAAAATTCCTGGATGTTGGTTTTCTGTAGACTGTAAAGTAGGACAGAAAATCCACCAGTGGCTGATGTTGGATGTTAGGATGTTGACAAGGCATGAGAAATAAGCAAAACCTCAACATGTATGAAATTCAGTTGAAGTAATGGCGATGTGTGGTCCTGGCACATTCCTGCTTTGGAATGTGGTCAACTGCTATGAAATGTGTAATATCAACAGTTGCTGTTTTATATTACTGGTATCTCCATGACCCTACATCTACCAGAATGTTTGGACAGAGAATAATTCTTCCTCTTTGGTGTGGAATATTTTGCGGAGGTGTTCTGGGAATTCCTAGGCACCTGATTTTGTTCTCTGTATTTATTTGTAATTTGATCACATCAAAGCCATCTCATCATATAAAAAAGCTAGTGAGATATGTTGTTTTATCATGTGCAACACTACACAACCCTGTGGTGAAATAAAAAGTGGGAGGGAATTTTGTTCCATCCTGCTTTCTTCTTTCAGTTTGCAGCAGTAGTGAAAGCAGAATGTAAAGTTCTTTAATTTTTTTAAGACTTTTTGTCTTCCTGGGTCAGGAGAGAGAAATAGGCTGTCTTAGTGTTATTCTATGCCACATCCCTTGCAAAATTCAAGGTCAGGCTGGATGGGGCTCTGAACAACCTGATCTAGTTGAAGGTGTCCCTGCTCATTGCAGAGTGGTTGAAGTAGATGATGTTTGGAAGTCCCTTCCAACCCAAACCATTCTATGATTCTATTTTTCTCTGATTCTGTTCTGCTCTGTGTGGCTCTTTTATATTACTATGTAAAATTAGAAATTACCATATTCCCCAGTGTTGTAATGTCAACTTTTTCCTTTGTTGAACAATGTGATAGTTAGAGACACTGAGCAGCAGAGCAAGCTAACAGTTAGGCTGCAGGTGTTCTTCAGTGACTAAAGATTAGCAGAAAATCCAAATGTTGGTTGGCCTGTATGCTTCCTGTCTGAACAGAAAATGGGAGATCATCCAACATGTCACATTTTCCTTAGAGGAAATCAGTCATAAGAACAGGAAGACTGTCAATAAAAAAAGGTACAGCTAAGCATTTCATTATTGTTTTTAGCCTCTAAATGTTGTGCAAAGGCTAAAACATACATATGTGGGTGTGAGATCTTACTGTTGGTGCTGTTCAAAAACACCAATCAAAAACCTTGAAAATCTGATCCAAAAAAACAGTCCAAATTTACTGACTTTCATGACAAAGTTCACTACAAAAACAAGAAAGATTGCTGTAAAACTCAGGACTCGATATAGATTTATACGTAGTCAGGTTTAAATTCCAGTTGGTAAGATACATCATTGTTTTTTATTATTCTCTAATTCAGGCTTGTGTACAAAAATCACAGTAACCCTGCAGATGTGAAGAGGCTACATAACTCCTCATCTTTCAGCTGACTGCGTCTCTGAAAGTTCAGCTGCTTCATGAGAGCTCACATCTCTCAGTCTGGTCTGCTGAAGTTACGTCAGTATTCATTCTTCCTAAGGACAGCTTTGGAAGAAGATTCAAGATGTTTAGCTACTGTACAAAAAAAACGGACAGGGTTTGTTCACAAACATTTCAGCCTGTCAGCTGAGTTTTGAAAAGCTGCCTCCTGATTTTGTCTGTGATTTTTGGACAGAAAATGCACTGAGGTAGATGTGATGGCATTTACACATTTAATTCCCTTGCTGCCTTGGCACATCAGATTGTAACTATATAAAAGACATCATTTGGCATCCTGGTTTGTATAAAGAATAGTGTGACCAGCAGGACCAGGTAAGTGATTGTCCCCCCAGTACTTGGCACTGGTCAGACAGCACTGAGTACTGTGTCCAGTTCAATAAAGACACTCAGTCCCACCACTTTTCCAACCTAAATTGTTCTGTGATTTTCACCACTATACACTTGAAACTGGCACTTTCTTTTGTTCTTACCTGGAAGATTATCTGATACCTTTTAGGAGAATTTCACAGAATCACAGAATCAATTAGGTTGGAAAAGACCTCTGAGATCATAAAGTCCAATCTATCACTAAATACCACCATGTCAACTAGACCATGGCACTAAGTGCTATGTCCAGTCTTTTCTTAAACACCTCCAGGGACAGTGACTCCACCACCTTTCTGGGCAGCCCAGTACAGTATCTAACCACTCTTTCTGTGAAGAATGTCTTCCTGAATTCCAATCTAAATCTTCCCTTGCAGCAGCTTAGGGCTGTGTCCTCTTGTCCTGTCACTGGTAGCCTGGGAAAAGAGGTCAACCCCCACCTGGCTCCACCTTCCTTTCAGGTAGTTGTGGAGAGCAACAAGGCCACCTCTGAGCCTTCCCTTCTCCAGGCTAAACTGCCCCAGCTCTCTCAGCTGCTCCTCATAGGACTTGTGCTTCTGACCCTTCACCATCTTCATTGCCTTCTCTGGACCTGCTCCAGCACGTCAATGTCCTTCATGAATTGAGGGGTCCAGAACTGGACTCAGGACTCAAGGTGTGGCCTCACCATTGCCAAGTACAGGGGGACACTCACTGCCCTGGTCCTGCTGGCCGCACTATTGCTGATCCAAGCCAGGATGCCATTGGCCTTTTTGGTCCGCCTGGACACACTGCTAGCTCATGTTCAGCCAGATGTCAAACAGCACCACCAGATCCTTTTCCACTGGGCCACTTTTTGCATTTCCTTTCTGCAGAGCATAAAACCACCTTCCCAAGGTCTATATCCCTGTCCCTGAGCTTTCTGCCAAAAGTCTGAAAACTTCTTCATCACAGTAATTGTGTTGGGAATGCTGTACATGCCTTGCATTAAGACACATGGGTGTGGAAGAGATGATCTAGGATGTGTTAGTTTATGAAGTAAATGTATGGGAATGAAAAATTTTAGAAACCTCTAGTAGAAGCTGGTGCAGATCTCTTTAAATACTGTACTAATTTTCATTCCTTATATAGGGGGCTGGCAAATGTGATCAGGAGTGTATGCAATCACAGTGTTGGTTAGTGTGGGTTGTGGAATGGTGGGTGGGGAAATAACTGCTTGGCTAATTGTCAAGTCATCACATCACAGGATCCCTATCACGTGTATTGCACCCTTCCTCTTTGCAGCCTGGCTGGAGTGTCCCTTGGTCTTTTGAATCCCTCTTCATTCACTCTTATCTGTAGACCTGTTACTGTTGTTTCCATTCCTGCATTAGAAAGAATCACATGAGCCATTCAGAAACCCGATGTACTTGTTAGTCTTCTTGACAGTATGTGTAGGTCATTGTATTTGACCTAGTTATGTTTCGAAGAGGTAATCTCTTTCAGTGATCATTGCAGAGCTGCCAGTCTTCCACAGTGAAAATGTAAATGAGACCATTCTTAAAAATGTCCTTCTGATGCTGCAATCAGTCTGTTTCCACTATTTAGCGAGATGGCCACATAAATTCTGTGACATCCATAACCTGAAACTTTCAAAATACACTCAGATGAGCATTTGCATTTATAGTCTCTGAATAATTGGCACATAACATCATAAACATCTTTGATCTCCCACAGCCGTGCTAAGGAAAATGCAACACTGTTCCCTAACTAAACAGAGGCAGGGAAATGATACGTGCAAAACAGTATTTCATCTCTGGACAGATTACCAGGTGTCCTTCACCTGCCATGGGAGAAAGGAGGAAGAGTCCCTTTGTTTTACAGTGCTGTTATTTTAAGATCAAAAAGAATAAAGATGTCCGTGTAAAACAGTTCATAAAACCACCCTGCCAGATGCAGGCTCATATCTTCTATGGCCAGAAATGTATTCATTTTTTTTCTTGAAAATACAACTCTTGCGGTGTTAGGCATGAAAAGTCACACCTTCAACTGCAAATAGCAATGCTATGGTAGGATCAATTTCTCTTTCTTACCACATGTGAAAAAAGGACTAAGGGCTCCAGCACCATACATTGCCTCTGCCAACAGACAGCATGGTGAATTCATAGCCCTTACGTCTAGTCTTTTGTCTACAATAATGGCAGTTAGTCCAGTTTTTGTCCTCTCTCCACAAGTCTTTCTTTCATGGCCCTAAACAAGGTGTCTCACCTTCACTTTCACTTGGTGCGAGTTATCTTGCACCACTTCAGTTGCTTTGGCTGAGACTGTGTACATGGGAAGCCACCACTAAGCAGCTGCATCATTTCACAGCTGTCCAGCAGTCTTCCTGTGGGGCTGCATTGCCTGGGACATGACTCCTGGGACGTGAGATTACTGATGGGCCATTACTCATGGCCATGACATGGAATAGTAATTTATTTTTTTTTCTAAGAGGTGATGAACAGATTAGCAATTAATATACTTAAATTCATTGAAATCCATAGAGAGTTTTTTGAACTGTTTTATTAGGCCCATGATTCTACCTGAAGTGTCAGGAGTCAAAATCAGACACTTATTAAAAAGGTTAAACCCAGAAGAGTCAGAATGCATGCCTGAGATGTTGACAGATATTTTATATTTTGAACTAAATATATCTGTAGCCTTTTCAGAATTTTTAAGGCATATATAGGTATGTAAGAGTTAATATGAAATATGAAATATGCTGGAACTGTTACCAGAATTTTGTGTATTCCTTCTCCACAAGAGAAATATATCATTCTCTGTTTTCAATTGGGAAGTAATAAATTCATAATAATATTATGTATGCTTTTTAAATATTAGCTTCACATGTGTATATATGCCACTAATTTATGTGAAAATGACTGCTCATTATCAGTCAGATACCAGATTTTCAATACCATTCATTTAGTTCCCTTCCATGACAGAAAAAACAGTTTAAATGCTCTCTTCCCTGATGAGCATTTGACAATATATGGACAAATAATTTTTGAAAATTACATCTGTTAGAAAAAAACCCAACTTTTATAAAAATAATAGTGGGATGTAAATATATGGTGAAGCACTAAAACTGTATTTCAAAACATCACAGTGCTATAATGAAATATATCCCCTTGTTTTCTACTCTTTAAAAATATAAAGAGAATAGCAAATGTAAATGAAGAGTCAAGAATAAAGGTGTTTTTCAACCTCTATGAATATAATATTTCTGGTGGAATAAAGTAGGAGAGCACAGGAAGGTTCCATCAAACAATTTTCTTTTTGAGAATCCAAATTCAAGGCTATAATGTGTTCTGTCTAGAATTAAATAAGCATCTCTGTAAATCCAGAATCTGTACAAATTCATGTAACAAATATTGTTCAGGAAGCGTTCCCTGAAGAAGAAAATATTCTGAACAACTTAACCTACAGACTCCACAATTTTAATAACAGATCTTCAGGTGTTTAGAGTCTAAGCTTAGCTATAGATGATGAGCAAAAGAAAAGTAGCACCAATATGCTGAGAGTGCTAGGACTGTCTGTGTGACCTAAATTTTACAGGTCAGTAATCACAGTACTTAGTAACAATCTACCCACTTGTGCCCTTGCAATACTAGACACTTTTTGTATTTGTAATTTTATAGAGAAACATCTATTGCAATTTGTTTTCCTAGAGCCTGGAGAATGAAGAAGGTCCTCTGTCTCTCTTTTTTAGTGTCAGAGTGTCCTAGACATTGGAAGACTGAAATTGCATGTTTGTATACATAAGGGTGTTTTCAGAAGAGACTATCCTGCATGGCTTGTACAGAGTCTCATTACTTCCGTAAGCCACATGTGCCAGGCTTAAGCTCCCCTAAGTATCCACTTTTTTTGATAAAAAAAGCAATGAAGATTTGGGCTGTCATTACAGCTGTCCAGTGTGTCGATGACCTAAGCAAGTTTCCTGTTTTGCAAGTTTTATGATATTGCCTGTAGTTTTTTAGCTGTGTTTCTGAAATTTACTGAATTTGGGACAGGTGAGAGTTAAAGCATTGCGTGGAGCTGACAAAGTCCATGGAGAGGACATCAGCTTGTTCCACTAGGTCCTTGCTGCTTCAGCAGCTGCTGGTTTTGAAAGGTGAAAGAAGTCTAAAAGGTGTTCAGGAAAGGCTATAAGTGGCAGCTTCCCTTCACATTGCTAAGCGACATTTGCTTCTGTACCAGCTGATAATTGCCCAATATGAATGGTGGTATTCCCACTGGACTGTTAAAGTGAGATGCAGGGCAGTTATTTCCACATAAGTGCCCAGTGGAATTCAGAACATCCTTTGGCATGTGTGTGTGCTGAGTGTGCCGGGACACATCCTTATGTGAATGTGCTCTGAAATGAGTTTATTTAGGCAGAATCAGCTGATTGAAAGTTTTAGAAAATTAATTCTTCAGGCTTGACCTCCCTAACAAGTAATGCAAATATAATAAGGACCAATATTCAATAATTTTTTGAAGTGCTTAAATGCTGAGTATTACTTAAAATGTCCTTATAATGAGAGAGAATCCTGCTACAGCAGTTATTAGAAAGGATAAGAAGGTTCTTCCCTCATAGACCTTACAGTCTCAGTGTGGACATAGCACTACCAACGGATTACACATGCTGCAATGGTAAAAATCAGGTGAGAAGCTCCTTCAAAATGCAAAATGTGATTATTGTTTTGAGTAATGTCATTTACAACATTAAAGTCAAAGCATATTGGTTTTCCATGAGTCAAAAATTGATTTGTGTTTTAAATGAATCACTGCCCTCATGATGACAAAAGCCATGAGTATTGTATTTTCTTTACAGGTTTTATGATGTTTATTCTGTTTCCTTGGCATTGAGGATAATAGGATTTTTTTATCAGAATTAACAAGATTTTGTACACAGAACAAAAGTTTTAAAAATAGTTGTCATTCCTTCGATTCTCTTCTAGATGAGAAAGGGATACATTTCTTCATTTGATAATATCTGTGCTCAGTCTAATTTTGTACAAGGCATCACTTTGTGTACATGCTTTAATAGTAGTCAACAATGGTCAGATTCCAGAAATAATTATTGTAAGACTTACAAATTTTAATGTTATGGGTACATGGTTAGACCTAAATAAATTATTGACATTTTCAAAATTGTTTTCAGTACTATCAAATGTCTAAGCAGGGTTTCTTTTGTTTTAGCTTTTATCTGTAACACTACACCCATTTCAGGAATGTATTTAATTTTTAAAAAATATGCTTTCTGATTAACAGGAGAATCCAGTGCTATTAAGAAGTTCAATAGCTGTTCCACAGCTTAATGCTCTTTTGCAAAAATGCATGGGAGAAGAACAAACCTGGAAAAATCCCTCTCTTCTTGTGAAAAACTGAAGCTTTGCTCTTTTCATCACAATGTCATTACCCAGATTCAAAAACTTATCTATGGATGAATCAGATCCTGGCAGAAATTACAATAGCCTGAGGGGTGCATTTATTTGAATGAACAAAATTGTTCTTTTAGACAAAGTCCAGATTGCTCACCTTCCTTCAGTTAGGAAGAGGTGTTCACTCAAAACAACTATTCCTGTCCTAGAACGCCCACTCTCTTCCTTGATTTATGGTTCGGCACAGTGAAGTCTGCCTCAAGGTGGCATATGCATACACTGGAGCACAGAGATGGGTAGAACAGATCACTCTCCCTTGCTGGGAACTCTAATCTGAGTAAGATCGTTTTGCCAGAGACATGTCTGCATTGCACTGATGAAGTATTTTGCCCTTAGGTCTAATATATTTCCATTGAAGACATCCTGAACTTGACCTATATAAAAGGAAACAGAAAGCAAGAACTGCTTTTTGAAGATAATTAACTTACACCTATCCCTTCTGTGTAGTCTAAAAATAAACTAGGGCTACAGGGGTGCTGCACTTTATAAATCTAAGTATATTACTGTCATGCAGGTAAATCCAAGAAAGTTCTTGCAATGCTCTGAGCATCATGTGACGCTGCTGAGATCCCTCAATATAGGAGGAACATCATAAGGAACCGACAGGTGCCACAAGGTGTTCAGATATGGGCTGGGTATCCACCATCCTTTGTAAGGAAGAGTGATCTGCTTCCCTGGGGTCCACTAGGCAATTCTCTTTGTTCCCCTGTTGGGTTTTCTTTTCAGTTTCCTTCTGTTTAAAATAGGAATATTAAACCTCAATTCCCTTGTGGAACGCATTGACAGGGTGATGAAATATGCTATATATTATTGTGTCTGATTGCTGAGAAGACTGTGACTCTGCACTGGAAGTGGAAACCTTCTGGCATTTGCAAGTCATGAAGATTCATTCCATCACATAACCATCACAGAACCAAGTTCTAACTCTGAAGAAATGTAGAATTCCAGAATTCCAATTCTGGAAATTGTATATTGTCTTGCAAAGGTTTCATGTTCATTCACATTTAAAAGAAAATTGTTAAAAGTTTTGCAAATTTTAAGGTGGCAGTTCTCAAACTATTTTGTTGAACCTATTTAGGAAAGTCAAATTGATCACAAAGTCATGAGAAAAAAAAATCACCTTCTAACAACTTTTAGAGGTCTACCCTGAAAAGCACACAAAATTGAAAGAAATTTAACTAGGCCTTAACAAAAAGATATATTTTTGGTCTTGTGCTGTCAGACGATGAGTATGCATGTTTATGCTTCTTATAGAGGCTGACTAGTGCTCACTGGACTTGCATCTATAATTAATAGAAATGTGTGATTCAATTGCTATAAACAGTTGAACAACTTAAATTGATTTTTTTTTTGCTTTAAAACTTTGTGTTGTTTGTTTGCTTTTGAAACCAGTTATATAGCTATTATTTTTTCAATACATTTAAACTAAATTTATGAACCAAATTTGTTCTGAATAAGTTTAACAGTTTGAATACCTCCTCAGCTAGAGATAATTCATGAAAGTTGCTGCCCATGAGAAAAAACAAACTTAATCAAAAAATATCATCAAGCTCTGCTTATAGAGATGTTGTAAATCAGCTTATTGTGCAGTGGTGTGGGATTTGCAAGGGTCCCAACTGCAAAATATTTATGGCTACTGCACCAGAACTGTAGTTTTGAAGTAAGGTATGTATCAGGAGGAAGACGATAAATACCTATGCGGGGAGAGAGATGTCCACAGACACTTATATGCTAATATAAAAATGAGGTGTTTTTTCAAAGAGCATTTACCAGTACAAATTAATGTTGTACCTGTTTGTCACTGCTGCGCGCTCATAAAAATTTCTCTTAGTTTCTATGCAGTAACAATGCATACATACAACCAAAAAGTTGAAGACTACAATAAAATAATGTCTGTAAGAGCACTACTACATGACAACATCTGCAAAGTCTTCCTGTCATGCTGAAGTAGAGACTCATGATCATAATTTTCATTATGTCGCGTCTTATCCTCACTGCTGACAGAAACTTCTGCATAGATGAGTATGTGGATAGCTTGGCCCACAAATTGGTCCTTTTGAGGAAAGGAACAAGGGTTTGTCAGCACTGCAGCATTTCGCCTCCAATATGAAAGAAATAGCAACTAAGGGACTTTAACCTGCTATCTTTGATTTTATTCATGCAGAAAACTGAGCAGACTCATCAGACCAACTGCTCAGTAGTGATGCAGCTGCTTTCTGCCAGTGGGACATCTGAGCATCACAGGGCAGCCACAGGGACGCGTGCCACAGATCTTCTTTTGTTGGAGAAGAAAACGACTGTAATAGGAACTGGCAGATCTGTGCCAGGGCTGCACTTTAGTTCCACACAACCATAAAAGGCAGTTGTAAAAATAAAGGGCTTGCCACAACACAGAGGCAGTGTTTGTGGACAGGGCAGGAGAATGCACTAAGCATGATTATTTTCTTCTTTGTAATTCTCAGGCATCTCCAAGATCCGCAGTTGGACATGCTTGAAACAAGTAATAGAATGACACATTCTTTTGGCTGGAGAGGTTTTTCTGGATGCTTATTTCTTTTGTGGATAAATCAAAGAAGGTTTTGTCTCACAGCAATTTCCAAAGACAGATTTAGCAAAGCCAGGAAGAGAACAAACAGTCTGATTCCTCCAGGGGAAAAAAAAAAAAAAAAAAAGTAAAATTTTTTCACCTTGCCACTTTCCTATCTCTGTATTTTGTCACACTTGTAATTGTCTTAACAGCATGTCAGAACATGTCAGTTCTTTTTACAGGTCTGCATTTTATGAGCTCAGAGACAAAACTACCAAGCTGCTACCATGCTATTCCTATGCTCTTGTGAGACTTTGTTAAGGTTTAATGAGACAGCAGCTGATATAAAATGCATTTCAAAGTATCTTACCTGCACAAGTTGTTCTCCTGTCTGTTATAGTAATGTATGCTATAATGTAGACTTTATTGCAGATGTTTATGTACTATGAGTGTGTAGTAACTGTAGAGAGGGGGAATCTGTTGAAATGGCAGTAACATAGTGTAGGACGTTTAAACAACTGCAAAACAATGTAGCATTGTCCTGCACTCACCTTGGAAAGTATCTATGATTTGCAGAAGTATTAAATTCATGCTAAGGATCAAAATATTCTGAGTGAAAGCTAACTACCTATTCAGGATTCTGAATTTGTAATAGTAAAGAAATAATTTATAAGTACCTAGGTATATAGGGGCTAATTAGGAATTTGTTTTCAGATGTAAATGGTTCATAACAGTTTTCTGAAAACAGCTGTGTGGGCTTTCATCATTGTTGCAAATGTAATTTATTTTTCCCCCAGACAAATTTGAAGTGTTTTTAATAAAGCAAAAAGCAAAGCCCATGAAATAAGCAATATGAAGAAAAAGTAGTAACTGGCTTGTGTAATTGTTTTAGAATTAGTTCAAAGAGCAGTTCTCAGTCTAGGATGTTTTCAAAGGTAAATTTTCCAAATTTAATATGTAATTGTCACTAAAGCTGCTAAAGAGAGTTGCTGAAATTTGTTCTGCCTTCTTCCCACAACCAGTGGTTTCACAGCTGTATTCTGCATATATAACTTCTTGTTTGCACTTACAAGTGTTAGTCTAGCCACAGAGGTGTTGATTAAACCTTATTTCACTGAAGATACAATGAGAGATGGTCAGTTTACTCCAAATAATAATATTTTTCCTTTTTCCACTGTACGTGGAAAATGACATTGTACAGACAGCACTGAAAAGTTCAGTGTGATTATGAATTATTTGCTTTACCAGTTGCAATCTGAATTCCATTGGAATTGTGTAAGGCTCCTGGCAGTATTTACTGCTTTATCATCTGTAAGCACACCAACAACATAGTAATTAGGAAAATAAATGCGGAAGTTCCTTCCAGATAAAATCTATGTTATCAAACCTTTGAGGTTTTTCTCATTATTCTGTTTTTCAGCCCTTCTCCTAACCCTTGGTATCTGACTTCTCCTTTGAAAAGTCATTCATTAGCTCAGCTGATATCTAAGGACTGGACCTGCAAGGACAAAGTAGGCACTGATTAGAGGAAAGGCTGATTTTCATGTAGCAGCCAGCTACATGAGACAGCTAGCGTAGCTACCACCCGACACAGCCACTACTTGTCCCAGAGGCTAATGCCCCCCTTACTAGATGTGGACATTTAAGTGTGTAAACAAGCATGGTTCAAAACTTGGCAAATTTAGAATTTCAGTTCCCATTAAACACCACGGTTACAGTGTTTGTGTAAAAACAGAGAATCTTGGCATTGCTACCAGAAGTATGTCCCCTTCATTGCCCCTGACAGGAATGAGGCATGATAGGTGCGAGGAGAAGGTAATAATCCTTCCAGACATCTAAGTTTCATCTGTTGTTGCATGTCAACAGCAGCAAGTTCCTGCCAAGTACTTAATGGAATTTACAAAGTCGAAGTGGGTTCTTTGGCTTATTATGAAACATAATGGGCAAGTTAGGACATTTCTATGCAGGTACAATGAAACACAGTGCAGCAGTTTCCTGACCTGGTAAGTGGCACAGCCTTGCCACCTGGGGTCTAGAAGCTATATCACAGGATTTGCGTGATGCTGTGCCAAAGTTAACTGGTCCTGTGTGTACACAGACCTCAACAGTACTATACTGACAGAGCTGATGATATAGGTGTACGTGTCTGAAAGACATCAAAATAGCCTTAGATGCTCAGGAATAGGGTCTGCAAAAGGCAGACCTCCAAAATGGAAGCTACCCTGGTTACCTATGGGTTAAATGCTGAAGAGAGGGATGAGTCTCACAGACCAAATGCTGGAATTTTGACAATTCAGGTGGCATGCAAGGGACCGGTTCCATCTGTTCAGTATTTACCACCACACACATGTTGCTGGAGTATGACAAAAAGAAATGGCACAGGAATCATATCTACTTTTCAAACCATCACAGTCAATAATGGTGGTTTCTAGTTTCTGTAGTATTTCTGCATATTTAGCATAAACCATTTTTCAGTGAAAAATATTCCAGGTACCAGTTTTTTTACGTTATTGAGCTTCTAGTGTCACACTCCCACTTAAACCTTCTCTACCTCTTCTGTAGTTTTTCCATACAAAATTGACAATTACTCCATGAAGAAATGTAAAATACTCATTCCAGAGTGAGTACTGTACTGCCTAGCAGCTAAGTTTCTTTAGGGGGTTGCAAATGAATCAAATCCTGACTGCCACAGGTGAGAGCTCTAACCATTCAGCTACGGAATAGAAGAGAAATGGGGCAATGATTTGTGTAAAGATCTCTCTTGCACATGCTGAGAAGACAGCTGCTAGATGAAGCTTGGAAGCAAGACAAGTTAGCTTGTGAATCCTGGTAAAGCTTAAGTTTGGATTAGTTGCTGAACTGTCACAAATCATGAAGGCTGAAACACTTCTTATCAGAGCCAAAAGCACAGCTTTAGGCAGATAAAGAGCTCTGCAGTTAAAAAGTGGAGTTAAAAAGTCCTCATTAAGGACTTCCTGTAAATCTCCAGAGGTGAAGATGTGGGTTAAGGGCTGTGGGAGTGATTGGTTGAACAGAGCAAGGGACTTCTTGGTCCTGGCAGAAGAGAACTCTCAGTAAATTGGATCAGGAAGAAAAGAAAAAAAAAAAAGACAGACGTTAAAAAGCCTTTCTTAAACAAGCTTCATCACATTTCTGATCAAAATATTTCTAGGTCAGCTGTTGCCTGTGTGAGGCTGTAAAGAGAAATTAGGGTGTTATGAATAACTGGGAAGAAATGAGGGTTAGGTATGACATTTTGGCTTATCTTTTAATTTAACAGGAGTTTCATTTCCTCTTTTGTCTCATCTTTCTTATTTTCGAAAAGAATGTAAAGTCTTTGCAGTGAGTGATAGCGTAGGAAACATAATTTTCTTTTCTGATAACAGGAGCAAGTTTAGGATTCATGATTAAAATTTAGCCATTCAGAGAGGTGCAGAGCATGAAATATTCAAAGATGCTACAAAAATGGTGGTTTGTTTAGACATTTTGATTATATAGTTCAGTCTGTTTACTAGTAAAGGTCTAATTTAGGTTCATTTGTGAACTCAAACAGAAGACTTATGCACTACAAGGATAAGGCATTTAAAGAAGAACCTAAGGATTTAATCTTGATAAGGCATTTAAAGAAGGACCTGAGGATTTAATCTTTTCCCACTTATTGGGAGTTAACACTGTACTGGGAATCTCACTGCCCACTGTCCCAGCTAAGACATGGCAACCACTTCTTGCTCAGAGGGAACTAGTCCTGACTCATGAGTAAAAGGTGGTGGTAGAGCCTGCTTTGCATTCTGCAAGGGGTAGAAACTTGCTCATGTTTGATATGATTTTTGTGCAATGTGGACTTCATACCTTCTTTTTCAAGTTTATACAAAGATAACTTCTTTGTATAAAGAAGGTATATTTATGCAAAGTTGTTGAGTTGGGTTGGTTTGGGGGTTTTTTTGGATTTCACACTGAAGTGAAGGAATATGTGATATCTGTGTGTCCTAACTAGCCAGGCCAGGATACTTAATCTCATCTGTAGTCCTGCAGGGAAACTGGGGCTCTTTGGAAGCAGAGTGATAACACACTTATGGGGTAAAACCAAAGGACATTTCTTGCTGCTAGGAAAAGAAAACCAACGAGATGATCAGGTCAGGGTTCTTCTGCTCATGTCCTCTATCAATGGACCTGGACACTGCTAGGTGAGAACATGCTCCTGACAACCATCCTGTTCATGGGCACCCATGCCCAGTTCTTGGAGGTACTCCCTGGGACAGAAAAACACATTTTTCAAACCAAGATCAATTAATCTCATCACCTAACAATAGTTATCGAAACATCAAATCAAAATTATATTTAGAAATTGACCCCTACTCCCAAGACTTATATTTGCTATCTTTCGTCATTTGTGATTTATACAACCCTGTTGACTTCAATGAAACCCTGACAGACATTTACTTTGATTCAACAAAGCAAGTTGTGCCTTGAAGCAGAATTACTTTGTCAGTGTTTGCAGTATCTTTCTAAAGTTGAGAGGGTGGATTTAGCTCAGCAAGTTTTTAACAAGGTCTCTAGTTAGAATGTCCCGCATGTAAAAAGAAGAATTACACAGTATTTTTCCAGGAAGAAGTGTTTTTTGTTTAGCCTAATCCTCCATAATCTCACTAATAGGGACAAAATATTGTTGCTTTTTATGTTCTTTATGTGCAGAGCTGTCAGCAGTTGTTGACAAATTGCAATTTTCTATCAGGCCTCAGTGTCTATATACATGTTCTTGCATCCTAAACAGCAGAATATATACACCAGACATCCCCAGATCTAGCTTAACATTTTATCCATTTCTCTTTCACCCCATAGCGTGTGATGTCTGTCCCATTTTGCTGCTGTAATCTGCCATTTGCACCATTCTTTCTGCTCTTTGTAGCTCTTTATTCAAGCAAATAAAGATTGTTATGTCTCATCATGCTTCATTTAACTTATTCAGAAGTTAAAATTTCTGTTATTGCATTATCCATGTTGTTCTGTGTTATGAAAGTAGTCCATCTTTGTTTGTCACAGCTTGGGCTGATGTAATGTCAGCTGAATGCCCATATATTCTCTGGAGTAGCATTTTTCAAGTTATATTGCGGAATAACTTGTAGTGGGCAATTTCATTATCGTAATTTTTTTCTTAATATTTAATATCCCAATTAATGATTTTAATTTTGAATAGACTATATCCTTTTCATATGTACATAAGAGAATATTTTATTTCATAAGATATACTGAACGTCATATTTATAGAATGTTTGTACTAAGAAAATACTGAATAAACATGCAGTACAATTCTTCCAAATTCTTAAATACAGCTATGACTTTGACAATAAGGTTAGTCTCACTCACTTTTTGACATTGCTTTTGTTGAATATGTTTTTACTAAGTCTATGCTTTAGAAAGTAAGCCCTGATTATCTTTAAAGAGAAAGAGAGAAAGGGAGAGAGGGAGGAAAGAAAGAAAGAAAGAAAGAAAGAAACAAAGAAACAAAGGAAGAGAAAAAGAAAGAAAGAGAAAAAGAAAGAAAGAAAGAAAGAAAGAGGAACAAAGAAAGAAAAGAGGGAGGAAAAAAGAGAAAAAAAAAAGAAAAATTAAAAAAGAATACCACTTGCATACAGACCACTTGCAGCAACAAAAAATCCTCTTCTACTCTGCAGCAATTTTCTAATCACCAATGAGGTGCATCAGATCGAGAGACCGCATTACTGCCAACGAGTTGGCAATGGTGGGGGACTTGGCTGGCCAAGATCAGCAATATGAAGAAAGTCTCTCTTCCTCCCTAAGGACCTGAGTGTCTGCTGTGGAGACACTGTCCTGGGAGTTCCAGCAATTTAAAGAGTAGTGTATATCCTATTCCCCTTCTGTACAGACCAGTATCAACCCCTAGGTTTTTTGAGCTAGGAATATAGACAAATGAAGTCTGTTATACTCCAACTGAAAAGAGATACTGGCAGCTTAAGAAAGAGTTTGAGTTGAATTGAAAGTGACTGGTACTGAAGTGCAGCTTCTCCTGACATCCTGACTGTCCATGCTGGGATGGATGTTCAAAGGGAGAGGATCACACAACAGACTCAAATAGGAAACCCCAGTTGCCCAGAAATCTTGGAAGTGATCATGGGCTGGACAGAAGGCAAAGATTTTGAAGTATCACCAGGAGAGGTGACGAGTGCTGAAGAGATCCAGCTGTAAAGTAAACTATCAGAAACTGAGAAGCCATGTGCCCTGTTCACTGATCAGTCTGTTCTATCGTAGGATATCATCAGAAGTGGAAAAATGCTGCATGAAGTGCTATGTGACAAGTCCCAGAAACTGCTGCAGAAGGTGAATTGAGCCAATTTACATAAGTCCAGCTGGCTTTAGTCATTGCTGACTCAGAAAAGTGGACACTGCTTTAATTCTACTGACTCATCGATGGTGACAAGTGCCCTGTGGGAGTGATTACAGCAATGGAAGCAGAGGAACTGGTAACACAGAAACAAACCCATCTGGGCTGCAGCATTGAGCAGGCCATCCCCTGTACTGTAAAAGAAGCAGGTAGGGAAGACCAACATGGCTGAATAGGGAGCTTTGGCTGAAACTTGGGAAAAAAAGGATAGTTTATGACCTTTGGAAGAAGGGGCAGACAACTCAGAAGGCCTACAAAGATGTTGTAAGGTTGTGCAGCAAGAAAATTAGAAGGG
Source organism: Neopelma chrysocephalum (assembly GCF_003984885.1). Taxonomy (NCBI): domain Eukaryota; kingdom Metazoa; phylum Chordata; class Aves; order Passeriformes; family Pipridae; genus Neopelma; species Neopelma chrysocephalum. The sequence continues at coordinate 397,079 of NW_020925013.1, forward strand.
CTAAAACTCAGCTAGAACTTAATCTGACTACTGACATAAAAGACAATTAAAAATGTTTCTACAGAAAATCAGCAACTGGAGGGCTAAGGAAAATCTCATCCTTAACTGGATATGAGGGAAAACATTGTAATAAAAAATAAGAAAAAGGCTGAGGCACTTAACACCTTCTTTGCCTCAGCTTTTAATAGTAAGACTAGTTGTTATTGGGGTACCCAGCCCTCTAAGCTGAAAGACAGGGACCAGAATGAAGCCCCCATAATCTAAGGGAGAACATGGTCAGAGACTGCTATGCCACTTAGACACACACAGGTCTATGGGGCTGAATGGGATCCACTCAAGGGAGGAAAAATCAAATGATGTGACAGACTGTTAACCCTACACTGCGCGTAATGACTGCTGGGACCTTCAAACATTGGAATACACAATTAGCAAAAGCCACCTGATTAGGCAACACTAAGGGATCTGCCAATGGAGCTGGCCCTGCCCAATCAAAACATTCATGTACTGTAGAAGGGAACAAGGTTCCTGTAGTGCACATTAAAAATATTCTGGGGAAGTCTCTCTGGGTTATTCCTGCCTCAGGAAGAGGCAAATCCATCCGCAGAATTTCTTTTGTTTAAGCACCTGAATGCACTTGGTGGGTAATGCAGGAGAATGGGGAATTCTGATGTGTACATCAAGGGGATTTGATTTTGGTTAAAACTGGACAATTATTTGAATTTTAAGATGTTAATTGCTACATAAAAATGTATGTCATCACCACTGGTTGCTGTATGCCATATCAACACTACTACAATAAGAATTATCCAGATTAATGAAGAACGAATTCTGATGAAATCAATAAAAGTGCAGTGATAATAGAACCAGACAAGCTCAGCAGTGATGGAAGCAGAACTGGCTTTGGCATGCAACAATCCAGCAGCATGCACCATCTCTCCTGCTATGAAGGACTGTTGTGACAGATGGAGCCAAAAGTCATGGACTAAATGAACTTACCAGACATTTTATAGGGATGGCCATAGACTAAGGAAGCAATACCTGTGTGTGAATATCAGCAAAGGTGATGATGATTATGTAGAATGTGTTGGAAAGTGTGGGATCTGGGCATGGCATATGTGTTATAGAGGAAGGGGTGGGTATATTCCTGGTTTCAGCTAGAATACATTTAATGTTCTTCCCAGTAGCTGGTACAATGATGTGTTTTGAATTTAGGATGAGAATAATGCTGATAACACACTGATGGTTTAGTTTTTGCTGAGCAGCATTTACCCTAAGTTGTCTCATGCTGTCCTGCCAGTGTGGAGGCTTGGGAGAACCAGAAGCTAGGAGAGGACACAGAGAGGACAGCTGACTCCAACTGGACAAAGGTATGTGCCATACTATACAACATCATGCTGAACAATGATACTGGTGGGAGTTGTCTGGGGCTGGGAGCCCACTGCTTGGGGACTGGCTAGACATAAGTTAGTGGGTGGTGACCAATTGCATTGTGCATCACTTGTTTTGCATATTTTTTAATAATTTTTACTATTTTCCCTTCCTTTTCTTTGCTATTAAACAGTCTTTATCTTAACCCACAAGTTTTACCTTCTTCCATCACACTGTGGGGGAAGTGAGCAAATGTCTATGTGGTGTTTTGCTGCCTTCTGTGTTAAACCACACCAATCATTTAGCTTGTGTGATCTTTTCACCTATTCAAAGATACATTTAAAACTTTGGAGATTAATATTTGGAGGAAGAAAATTAATCACATCTCTGGTTAATATTTCTGTTTGCAATTTAATCTACAAAGCACAGAAGTGGATTTAACTGCACCCACTGGAGGATCTGGAGTGTTTCTCAAGGAAACTTGTGAAACTTCTTTCTCAGCTCATTCTGGCATTCTTTCATTGTAAAACTATTCCTTTTTTCTGAGGGAGACTTGCACCTCTCCTAAATATTACCTCTTTTGGTTATGGTTATCTGACAGTTTGCACTGTGGGCAGAACCCACTTGCAACTTCTGTGCTTTGCTCTGCAGACAACCCCTAAGACAGACAGGTGTTGCTAGTAGCAGAGGCCTGGGGATAGCTAGCTCTTCAACTTCAGAGGTAGCTGAACATTTCCTATGAATGTTTTTCTTTGCTGTTCCCTCTCCTTTCCCCACTTCTGAGGTCCTTCAAGTGTGCTGCACCTTCAGTTTGCCTACTAGAGTTCAGAGACAGATGAATCTGAGAGTGAAGTATTTAAACAGAACTGGCATCGACTTGTAAAAAGTGTCCAGTTGTGGGAAATGGTGATTTCTCTAGAACTGACTTTTTTGTCTTCATCTCTGCTTTCATTGTTTCTGACTTCTTTACCTCTCCTTTATTCATAATTTGTGGTAAGGCAGCAGGGAGCTCTAGATTGACTTGCTTTGGTGTGATGGGAGGTTTTATATGAAACCAAGCTCTGTCATAACTTCCTGTCATAGGTTTGAAAAGAGATGTTGGAATTTTCTTTTTCTTCCCTAGGGTCCGGTCCCGTCTCCTCCACCCCATCTGTTTCTTCTGGGATGGAGGGACTCGGAGACGGGGTGGGAGCGGAGCGGGGCCGCACGTGCGAGGCAGCGCAGGAGCGGGGAGATGGGGAGCTCTCGTGGGAAAGCACGGTGGCCGCAGGGACAGCTGGGGAGTCTTTTGTTCCGGGGTTTTTAGGGGTTTTAGTCCGGGACCGGACAGACCAGGAGCCCCGTTTTTGGCCGCCTCGTTCTCTTTTCCTAAGAGGAACTTTTTTCCCCACGGGACACCTCGCAGAGAACGACTGAGAGAGACCGACCCATCTCAGAGGGAGGTATTCTGCTTTCAAGACTGCCTGTGGGAGAAAGGACTTGGGGTTTTTTGGTGTTTTTTTTTCATTGCTGGCTGCAAGCACCCGTGGCCGTGAACGGCTTTTGAACTGACGGGACAGTCCTGCATTTCCCTCCCCTGCCCCTCCCCCCCGCTTGCTGCGGGTTTCTGCCACCCCCACCCACCCCACTCCCACCTACCCCACCCCCACCTACCCCACCCCCACCTACCCCACCCCCACCTACCCCACCCC